>NC_065449.1:65216013-65524491 GCF_917563875.1 Diabrotica virgifera virgifera | reverse complement strand
GTTTTTGATTCATGTAATCCGGACGGAAACTTATTCGAGGGATCATGGAAGAAAGAATCGAATAAAATACCCCTTTCACGGATCTCCCATATTTACTTCGAAAGTTAACAAGAAACTTATATGAAATTCGGATTTTTATTAATTATTTCCTTTTTCCTGACGATGAGATTTCAGGGACAAATTTTTACTAAATTTGACTTTGGGATACGATAAAAAACATTTATAAGTACCATACAATTTTCTTTTAACAATTAGTAAATATTTATTAATAAATGAAAAATATTTTCTGTCCTTGTGGGATCGGTACTCACCAGAGGGACCGCAGACGTTCGGAAACAATTAGCGTCTCTTTGCAAAGACAATGACGTCGACTTTGCAAAGTAACAAGACACTTACTCAACACACACACTACACATTACTCCTCTGACTTAGTGATAAGTTATACAATTACGTGGCTAAAGGTTCTAGTTCTAAACCAAAGCCAGAATTAGAGAAAAAAAAAAGTAAATATTTTTTTATAACTTTTGTCTGGTCTATGTATACGTATGCAAGTTTACACGTAATAATATTTTTGTCGTGTTCTGTGATTATTGTTCAACGCTAACGTTGCACTTGCAAAAGAACTAGATCCACTTTTATATGGATATCATATAGATAATGAGACTCTGAAGCTCCAAAAAGTTTGAATTTTAGGGCCTCCAAGAAGAGACTTAGTACCACCACGTACTGCAAAAATTGCTCTAAATACTTATGTATATGTAAAAAAGCTGATAGTCCTGTCGCCAGTGGGGGTACAACGGCCTCCTTAATTCAGATGGACTTACCCAAGTTTTTTTTATGTATTTTGACCCGTAGAACACGAATTTTTTGGGTAACAGTCGATCCATATGTCGATAAGATTGTTATAAACAAAGAACTTGAGGAATCACATAACAGCGATTTTTCGCAAAACAAAACATGTTTTTGTATTTTTTGGGCCATTCTAAGCGAAAAATGATTTTACAAGTTTTTTCGTAGGATGCATAGTTTTCGACATAAACGAGGTTGAACTTTCAAAAAATCGAAAAATTGCAATTTTTGAGCCCGAATAACTTTTGATTGAAAAATAAAATAGCAATTCTGCTTACCGCATTTGAAAGTTCAAGTCAAATTCTATCGGTTTTGATTACTTTCATTGCTAAAAATTAATGTTTTTATTGTTAAACAAAGCTATAAACACATAGTGATTGAATGATGTTTTCAATGCATTTCTCATTTGAAATCGAACGAGTAGGCGCGCATACATACAATTTCTACGTAGATTAAGTCCATTAAAACGCATGCATTGGGCACGGGAAAAACTATGTGTTTATGGCTTTGCTTAACAACTAAAAACTTAATTTTTAGCAATGCAAATAATCAAAACCGATAGAATTTGACTTGAACCTTCAAATGCAGTAAGCAGAATTGGTATTTTATTTTTTAATCAAAAGTTATTCGGGTTTACAAATTGCAATTTTTTGATTTTTTGAAAGTTCAACCGCGTTTATGTCGAAAACTATGCATCCTACGAAAAAACTTGTAAAATCATTATTTGCTTAGAATGTCCCAAAAAATACAAAAAAATGTTTTGTTTTGCGAAAAATCGCTGTTATGTGATTCCTCAAGTTCTTTGTTTATAACAATCTTATCGACATCCGGATCGACTGTTACCCAAAAAATTCATGTTCTACGGGTCAAAATACATCAAAAAACTTGGGTAAGTCCATCTGAATTGAGGAGGCCGTTGTACCCCCTCTGGCGAAAGGACTATGATATTTCCTGTATATCTCGATGTAGATGCATGAAAAAAATGTTTTTAAAATAGTATAAATAAATAAGAACAACTTTTTCGTTTAAGTTATATTTCTGAAATCTTAGCTAAACATGTTTTTTTCCCATTTAGTAGGTACCTACAAAAATCGAAGAAAAATTAAATAGAATGAAAGCTGATACGAGGTACTTTATGATGATTTAATTATAAGAAATATATGATAAAAATGTATTAGGATTTTCAAAAATGCAAAATGAAGATAACGTATACATAAATAATTATAATTTGTATCGAGAGGTTCGCGCACGAACCTTTCCGCTGTAAGCGATTTTGAACGATTAATATAATCTATATATTTGTCAAAAATAAACCTATAAACATTTTCCTAAGCTCAAAATGTTCCTTTTGAGTTCTTTTAGTATTAATGTAAAATTAAAGTATAAATGTTTATTGCACAAATTTGCTGAAAACCGTTATAAACAAATTAATGTACAAATGTTTTAAGAAAATTATAACTTCAAACGGGTATAACTTTAATACAAGTCCTTGTGGAATCGGTACTCACCGGAGGGACCGCAAACGTTCGGATACAATTAGAGTCTCTTTGCAAAGACAATGACGTCGACTTTGCAAAGTAACAAGACACTTACTCAACACACACACTACACATGACACTAGGTACCTAACTGCAAAAATTCACCGTACCTACCATGGCAATGGCCATTAGTTGTCGAGGCATTTTGAAAATATTTGAATTATGAGACTTTGTCCTGCTCATTTACATACATAAAAACCGAGTTACGATCGAAAAAGCTTCGAAAAATACTTATTCTTCAAAAAATAAAATAAAAATTACATTTGTTATTCAGTTGCAATGCGAAGGCAAAACAATCTTATTTTTCACTTAGAATACGGAGCGCAGTGCCAGCACTCTAAATCGACGATTTTCGACTCTTGTTGGAGTCTCATCGGAGAGAACGTAGGCCTGCTGCTCCATACTCTAAGTGACCAACACCGAGAGTTTATCCCCCACATCGCAACTGACGTGAATGGACTAGGTGACTAGCGTCATCTGGCAATTGAAAAATGAAGTAGTTTTCAATCCTAATAGCAATATTAATAATATTTAAAAATATTAAAATGTTACTAAAAGATTTTTAAAATGAAAACTTATTGGTCCATTTTCTTGGTAACACCTCCAAGGCTTCTAAAATTTGCAAGCCAGATGGATGCTGAAGCGAAGAAGACAATATTGAATTCGAAAAACTTACAATCCACGACGAATTCAACATTTAAATTTACTACTTCATCTAACTTGATCTTCGATTTGAAATTTGCTTTATGCACTAATTTTAAAATATTTTGAGTTCTAATTATTTTCTTTGTTTATTATTAAGGAACAAATTTTATTTGAAAACAAATTTTTATCTCGTTTAGTTTACGAGCTAAAGTCTTATAAACAATTTATAAACAATTAAATTGTTTTTAATAATTTTTTCCACTGGAATCGAAATCCATCTTCGATACTCGTAATCAGCAGCCACAAACACATAAGAAATGCTAGGGTGCGCCCATCAGAATTGAAAAGATCACGGTGACCTCTATTTGGCGCCTAGACTAGATTTTTTGCATTTTCTTTTAAGGAGCTAGGATTTAGGAAAATGTCTTACCCTTTTTAATTTGTTTTACTCTGTACTTTACGGTTCTAGATATTTTTATATGTTGAATACGCTTGGATTAGTTCATAAGATGTTGAAAAACAAATTCTTTATTATAAATGTTTCGACTTTCAAATAAACTTTATTTCAACGAAGTCGACGGTACAAAAATAAAGAGTTTATTCTATATAATAATGTATATTTCCCAAGAAATATCTAAATAAGTGAACATTTCAAATGTCTAACTCTTTAGTATTCAGTAACTAAATCTTTAAATTTCTTAAAATATGTCTTTAACCACTAGACTTTGAAATCTGCCTAGTCACCCGCTTTTTATATTCTTTCAAGCTTTGTGATTTTATGGGGTAGATTGTTACAAAATCTCCCATGAATATTAGAATTAGTGTCGCTGTAACCCAAAAAGTTAATTCTTAAATAGACACAGGATATAAATATCGGGGATAACCAATAATAGGCCAATCGAAAGCCGAGATGTCATTCACAAGTATTGTTTTAACAATTAAAAACTGGAAAAATAAAATAATAACTAATAATAATAATAATAATATAATGAAAGACAAGGTTAATGAACTGAATGAAGGGCGTGATATTGTAAGATATGTGAAGAGTCAAATACTGCCATGGCTGGGACATGTTAAGCGACAAGAAGATATGTACTAAAATGACAAAGAAGGCGAAAAAAAAGAAAGGTCCAGAACGAGATGGTTCGATGCCGTGGAAGACGACCTGAAAACCATGAATATAAGACAATAGAGAAGAAGGGCATAAGTGAGATCCGAATGGAAGGACATAGCCAGACAGGCAAAGACCCATCCAGGGTTATGATGCCAAAATAAGAAGAAGAAGAATAATAATAATAATTAAGTACTCAAATAACAAATAACGGCAAAATATTATTGTAAAAGCCACTGTTTGCGAAATGTTCATAATTTATTTCAGAAAAAATTTAATATCAGCATCTGTGCCAATGTGCGATAATGTTGTAATAATAATTATATCTCTATCTTATTAACCTCTTCAGTTAAAGACTTAAAAAGGCAAACACATTGTAAAATATATCACTTGAGAAAGGCACTTTGCCGAAACAGCTGTAGTAATAACATAGTTGTAATAAATTTTGTGGAAGTATAGAAAACAAACGTTTTTCAGTGTTTTATTGTGAGATAAAATGAACTTCCATCAAGTAACGGTCGAATCCATCAATTATAATTATATCTATTAAATCAGCCAAGAACATCGATCTTTGAACATAGGCCTCCCAGTAATTTTTCCAGAGTTGTCTACCGTTGCTATTTGCATCCATCTCGGACAAGCATGTCGTTTCATGTCATCTGACCACCTAACGTGTGGTCTTCCTCTTTGCAGTTTATGATTCCCAGGTTTCCAATATATAAATATTTTGTTCCATCGGTCACCATTCTACCTTAGGATATGCCCAGCAAACTCCCATTTAAGTTTTGCTACTTGAGTCGAAACGCCTTTTAGATAAAAGAGAAAGAGACAGATCCAGTTTTACAGAAAATTCGAAAATGAAAGAAGAGAGTCATAGACTGTCTGGGCAAGAAAAAATCAAACCTATAGTTGAGTGCACACGTTCAAAAAACAAATAATTTTTTAACCATGGATATTTTATACTATAGTGTGTTATACCTATATCGTTGGAAAGAGAAGAATTCAGAGAATAATTTTCAATCATAACCCAAAAAAATTAAAAAATTCAATTTTCGGATTGTGGCTGCTCGTATTATACAGAAAATTTACTTCTTAAAATTATATTATAGATTTTAAATCTGTATGGGACGTTAAATAAAAAACGTTAACTTAAGCCAATAAAATTGAAACTTAATGCTTTATTCTTAATGAGGTCGATACATTAAAGACATTTAATAAATTAACTTAACATATACATATAATAGGTAATAATCCCATCCTGAATAGTTAATTAAACTCACATTAGAATACCTCAATTAAAAAGCTACGTTCACACCAAAACATCTTTCGTTAATAACTTTTCATGACATATAAAAACCCAGTAGTTTTTAGTGTTTTGTTTACTGAACTTTTCACTATAGACAATTGAAGTGCAAATTAGCCATTAAAATGATCACGAGTCGTCCCTGGTAGCAATTCATCAAGAAGATAATTGACTTCGGTAAAGTGTTTTAATTAGGAATTGCGTCAGTGAAACGTATTTGTTCCGCATGAATTTGGATTATCACCAAGAAGATGAACTCGGATGGAAATGACCTAAATGAAATACTTTACAAGCAATTTTGCAACTACAGTTTTAGATTAACTAGATTCTCAAATCAAATACTTTGCGAATTCTTTGTTGAATAGAGACGGTCTAAAAATGGTAAAATGAGATAGCAATCAATAAAGTATGCGGTATATTTGTTCCGTTAAGATCTGATAACATCATTTTTTTAGATACACAATAAAATAAGTTGCATTTTAAAATTTAAGTTTGTTAAAATTTTTTGAGTTAAATAAAACGTTAGTATGACATTTTAGCAAATTATCAACATTGATCAATATTATCATTAAAAATTTATATTTACAGAATTTTCAGAACTAGAAGAGGAAGAATACACAAATAATAGGAAGTTACATTCCAGCAGTAATCTCCTGCTTCCTCTGTAAGTCGCGTTAATGGCTTAGCGATATCTGCAAACTTATTAATGAACCACTTATAGTAAGTAAAAAACCACAGTCCTGTCATCATGTGGACGAAGAAATATCTCCTCGTTATCTTTGATTAACCTATTCTTAAAATCCAATTCAAATCAATGCAAATTAATTACTACCATTCCTAATATAATATCCTCTTCGATGTCAGTAACTATAACAGTATGGGGAAACTTTTCTGCCCCAATTCCTAATTGAATCTGAATTTCCTAATTAATGTTGGCATTTTCACCTGTAACAGCCAGTAGCACAACCTCGTTAGTAAAATTTTAAAACACTTCTAAAAAATAAATTATCTTCTTCTTCTTTTTGTATAGACATGACTCTGCCTGTTTTTTCAATGTGCCTCTAGTAAGTTGTCGCTCCATCGTTTTCGTGGTCTTCCCACTGATCGTCTTCCTATTGGGGAACCGTCTCTCGCTGTCCTTACTACTATATTTCTTGTCATTCGGCTTATGTGGTCATTCCATTCTATTCTTCTCTTTCTTACATAATTATTAATGTTATCCGCCTTGCATCTCCGCCGGATATCTGTACTTCTAGCTCTGTCCCATAGTCGTACCATCGATTTTTCGGAGGGTTTTCATCTCCGCTGTTTCGAGCAATCTTTTTGTCCTCTCTGTGTCTGGTCGTGTTTCTGCTGCGTATGGTATTATTGGTCTGATGACTGTTTTGTAAATTCTGCCTTTCATTTCTTTTCCGATATGTTTATTTCTCCATATTGTGTCATTCAGGCAACCTGCAGCTCTGTTTGCTCTATTCACTTGATCTTCCACTTCTGTTTCGAGTCCTCGGTAGCTAGATAGTGTGATGCGTAGATACTTAACCCATTAGTGGCCAGATTATGTTTTCGCAGTTTTTAATGTGATGCTAATATTTTTTGGGAGCAGCTTTATTAGAAAATATAAAAATAAATGAATTTACGCATTCGGATTTATAAATCACTCAGTATTTGGTGTTACATATATGTAACGCTAGGAGCTAACGGGTCCAAAAAATACAAAATATAACTAAACAGTTCTATTTGTTTAAAAACTGAAAATAAAGACAAAGGAATTTAAACATTTTTATTTGTGTGATAGGTAACGACAAAATCAATACAGAGAACTACGTTACATTTTCTACACATCGTGCGTGTTGAACTTTTGCAAAATCTTCCAGCACAACGCCTTTTTTTGTTGTTTGGAATTTTATACACTAGGTGTTCTATCCTATCATTTCATTTTCTCTGGCGAGACTCCTGGGTCGGGTAGGTTCTTGAAAGTAGCATATTGGTTTGTTTCCTGTACCAGGAATAAAATGATTTATTCATCTATGAACATTTCGAATATATCAACAATTGATTTGTTTTCAAACAGTGAATAGTCTGACTAGGGAAATTGTTTCTCGTTATGTGAAATCTCCCGAAATCCAATCCCGGCTGCAGAAACTTTTGGATACACCATATGAGCAAGTGTACTATTGATATAATTTGTCAAAGAAATATTATATACTGTCGGTTCTGACTGTTGAATAAGAATATCTTCTCCTATTATAATTCCATCAGCAGTTCTAACTTCTGCATCGGCAAATAGCTGACGTTTGCTCAAAGTTTCAAAATCTCCACCTCGTCCTCATCTCCTGAATCGTCATCCGTCAGAGTAGCCGGATCCGGTGGAGCTATATAAACTTCCTCTATAGAGCCATCTATCTCGTCGTATTCTCCAAAGGCTATATCAATAGCTTCTTGAACAGTCAGACCTCTTTGAAGAACTGCAGCAAGGCCTCTGATATAAAACAACTTAGTAGGTATATACTGCATTTTTAAATTCTCCTAAGTTCTATAAATACTCTGTATACCAATACTGTTTTGGCTTTAGGAAACCAAATGGAAAAAATTTAATAATAATAACTTACCGAGATTTTCTTAGATTTTCTTCGTGTTGTTAAATGTTGAAGCACTATTTTCGGTGGCATTAAGGAAAATGAAGGATGGGATAAAAGAAGGGAACTTACCGAAAATATGTTGTCTGGTATCGTCAATTTGTCTCACGGAAAACACACACAAAATCAAATTAAAATTGTCAAAGTGTACTATACGTTCCGACCGTATGTCTGTTAACGACTGACTGACTTAACATAAAGGACAGAAGATTATGCTTACTTAGAACTGTGTTGCCAAGACGTTCCCGAATTAAATAAATGAAATATATATTCATATTGGCGCAAACATAGCCCCCGCCCTGAAAAACCCATTTTTCAGCCAAATCTGTATGCAATTTGTGCCGAAAACACAATAAAAAAAACTAGTTCCAAATAAATACTCAAAGGACCAGGCATAAATTAATATACCAAAATTTTCAGAGTTAATTACCGTAACTCAAAAAAAAATAATCGAAAAAAAATAAATAAATTCTAATGAAAAATACCTATAACTATATACAAAAGATATTACTGTAAATTTATTGATTCGGAAGAGGGCATAACTTCAAAACTGGTCGTGTAAATGTCCCTTTCGAAGTTTTTACAGTAACATTTCTAACAACTCCGTCTTTACCCGGATGAACCTCAGTAACAATGGCCAACGGCCAACAAAGTGTAGGTACATTGTCTACCTTTAAAATAACAACCGTTCCGATTTTAACATTAGGCAAATCTATATTCCATTTTTCTCTAGTTTGTAAGGTAGTCAAATATTCCAAACGCCACCTTTTCCAGAAATCTTGCACCATTCGATCGATTAACTGGAACCTATCTAACCGGTTTATATTTAAATCTGTTAAATCGTCGGCCGGCAAACTTCCTAACGGTGTTAAATTTAAAAAATGTGATGGAGTTAATACCGATATTTGAGATGAATCAGTTGGTCGACGACAAAGAGGTCTCGAATTTAAGATTGCCTCTATTTGAATTAATAGAGTATTTAACTCTTCATATGTTAACAACTGATCCCCTATGACCTTATAGAGATGCGACTTAGCGCTCTTTACATTACTTTCCCAAAGACCCCCGTGACTCGGACTTTGTGGACTTATAAATTTCCATTCCACACCGTTCAAATTTAATTCACATAACAGTGCATTTTGATATTCTTCCGAACTAGCAAACCGATTAATTTCACTTAAAACCGTTTTCGCACAAACAAAAGATGATCCCTGATCAGAATACAAAACCTTGCATGGGCCCCTTCTTGCTAAAAGTCTTTTAAATGCTTGCATAAAATGTGGTGTGCTTAAAGAACTCACCAATTCTAAATGAACCGCTTTTGTGCTTAAACAAACCGCTAATAAACAATACGATTTATGAACCGCCGCATTACGTTTTTTACCTAATGTAATATTTATTGGCCCAAAATAGTCAACCCCTACGTGTAAAAAGGGTTTAGTAGCAGTAACCCTCGATACCGGTAAATCTGCCATGAGCGGTGTCAAAATTTTCGGTTTATTTCTAAAACAACGATTGCATTTAAAAACCCGATTTCTTATAAGATTTCTTGCCCCAAGAATCCAATACCTTTGACGCAATAAAGCTTCAAGCAAATATGCCCCCGTATGCATATAAATTATATGATAAAAATCAACAATCCGTTCAACTAACGTTTCTTTTCCCGGTAAAATTAGTGGATGTTTTCCCGAAAAACTAAGGGATGAATTATTAAGTCGTCCCCCCACCATAAGTAAACCGTCTTGTAAAAATGGCCGTAATTTCTTAAGCTGTGTTTTACATTGTTTGTTTTCTTTTATCATTTTTATTTCAGTTTCAAAATGTTTTAACTGAATTAACTGAATTAAATAACATTCTGCTGTTCTTAGCGCAGTAGCCGTAATTAATTTTTGCACAGGAATTAATTTTAACAACATTAAAACCCGAACCGTAATCCGTAAAATTTTATGCCAGCTAGAATGACGTTCAACCAATTCAAGTAAGGGATGAATTTTTTCACCCTGCTTCTCCTCCTCAATAACCAAAACCTTAACCTCCGAAATATCCGATTCTAATATTGAAGAAGGCCAGTCCGATTCCCGTAATTTTATCCAACTAGGACCTTGTAACCAAAGTTCATGATTTATTAATTGTGAGGGTGTCAACCCTCTTGACAAGCAGTCCGCGGGATTATTTTTACCTTCGATATGTTGCCATGAAATATTAGGAAGGTTTTCTTTAATTTGCTGCACTCGATTAGCTACAAAAATATCTTTGGTATTTGCCGAAGTTAACCAACTCACCACCGTGGTCGAATCAGAATACGCAACTAGTTGTGAAATATGAGTAAGTTTGCTATAATTTTCAAATATTAATTTCAGCAAAGATGATAACAACAAAGCCGCGCATAATTCTAGCTTCGGAATGGTCATGGTCTTTTTGAAAGGTGCACATCTCGATTTTGCAGCAACCAGTCTCACACTCACTTCACCGCTAGAATTTACAACCCTTAAATAAACTACCCCACCGTAACCGTCTCGACTTGCATCCGCAAACCCCAAAATCATAATCGGAACATCCCTCATGGCTCCTACATGTCTAGGGACCTCAAATTTTGAAAAATCTTGCCATTCATTGCATACCTTTTCCCATGATTTTTTAATCGTATCCGGGGGTGAGTCATCCCAACCCAATTTTAGTTGCCATAACTCCCTGATCATTAACTTTAAATGCAAAATAAATGGAGCAATCAGACCAATAGGATCATAACATTTTGCAGTAAGAGATAAAATCTTACGTTTTGTACAATTTTTATCGGGGGTGGTTAACCTATAGTTCAAAACATCCCTCTGCGGATCCCATTGCATCCCTAAAACTTTAGTCTCCGATTTAAATGTAACCGAATTTTGTAAACGTTTTTCCAGCGGAATTTCTGATAACAAATTGTCCAAATTAGTCGACCATTTAACTAAGTCAAAACAACCACCTTTGAAGAGATTTACCGATTGATTATATAATTCTTTAGCTTCAATTTCGTCCGGAACACTCGTTAAAAAATCATCCATATATAGCCCCGAAGAAATATATTTTTTAGCTAAAGGATAATCTTTGCCATCTTCATTTATCAATTGCTGAACCGTCCGTAGCGCTAAAAAAGGTGACGACCTTAAACCGAACGCAACCACCGTAAATTCATACGTTTTTATTTCCTCGTTTGGATCAAATCTCCATAATATTCTTTGAAACCGCCAGTGATCTTGTACTAATTTTATTTGTAAAAACATCTTTTTTAAATCCGAACTCAATGCTACTGGAAAAAGCCGAAAATTTATTAATAAAGTGCATATGTCCGCCTGCAGTTTAGGCCCGCTATGCAATAAATCATTCAAAGAGACATCACTGTCTGAAGGGCAAGATGCATCCAATACGATACGTATAGGTGTACTTAAACTCTCTAATTTTATTACAGGGTGATGACTAATATAATAGGATAAGTCACAATCTTCTTTTTCCAATAAATTTAAGTATCCTTGATCCAAAAAATCCTGCATAATTTTATTGTAATCCGCACGCAAGCTGTCCGATTTTGTTAACCGTTTTTCCAAGGTTTTTAACCGATTTTCCGCCGAAACCCTTGAATTTCCCAAATTTTTTGGTGAACTTTTAAAAGGTAATGCAACAGTAAACCGGCCCGATATATCCCTGGAAACCGTGGTTTTATAAATATTTTCACATTCTATAGCGTCTAAATCCGGAATTTCCCGTTTTGGAACCTGCTCTAATTCCCAAAATTTTGTCAAAATTTGTTCAATCGATGTTTCTTCCCTTAAAGTGAGCAAATTTATGGGAGTGGAATATTCCGTATCCACCTGACCCATAATAACATACCCGAACGTTGTTTCTAAAGCCGCCCCTAAACCTGAAGAACTCAAAATCCGATTACCGCCGAAAAGAATAGGAAAAAACTGCGCACCGATTATGCCATCGATTGATTTAGGTTCAAAAAACTTATCGTCCGCTAATTGTAAATTTTTAAATTCCGATAAAGTTTGCAAATTTAATTTCGTTTTTGGCAATTTATCTGTAATATGATCAATAACTAAAGCTTGAACATCGTATTTTTTAGTCTGATCAAAACGCGAAGCGATAATAATGTCCGTTACTCCCCTTACCGACTGAGAGTTTTGTCCCAAACCTTGTACCGAAGAATTAATTTTTGTATATCTAAGACCTAGTTTTTTACAACATTCCGTGGTCAAAAGATTACACTGACTACCGTTGTCCAAAATAAACCGCGCCGTTGCATTTTGTAAAGGACTATTTAACACACATACCGTTACCGTTGCTAATAGAACCGTTTTTTCCTGATTTCTACTCAAAAAACTAGAATTTTGAAACGCACAATTAACTGAACCCGAATTGTGGTTATTGGAACCCGTTTCTGGAATACCGACACCAGAATTTGGTTGATTATTTTGATTATTTTCCTTCGCACCCCTTATTTCCGGTTTTCCTGCGCATAAAAGAAAATGATGATTCTTGGCACACTGGGCACACGGTCTTTTTAAGCACTGTCTTACACCATGTGACTGGGAAAAACACAGAAAGCATAAATTATTATTTTTTACCAAATCGTACCTTTGTGTAGGATTCATAGCCTTAAATTTATCACACCTACCCAAAAAATGTGACGATTTTTTACATAAAACACAAAAAGGCATTCTGTTATTGTTTTTATTCTCATGCTGGCTTACAAAAAATGATTTCGAATTTTTATTTTTATGATAGCCACTGGAGCTAGCCCCTTCTGAGTCACTATTATGCAAAATTTTTGTTTGATCCTTAACAAATTTAATTAAATCCGTGTAAGTAGGAATAACCGTTCCGCGCATGTGATTTTCAAAAGATTTTACCGTTTCCCTGTCCAGTTTTGAGAGTGCATGATAAAGTAAAATAAAATCCGTTAAATCCGGGACATCCAACTTTTTTAAGGCATTAACCGAGGCGTCAAAGATTTCTAAAAAACTGTTTAGATTTTTTTCAGATTCCGATTGCAAGGATTTAAAATTAAAAATTTGTTGTAAATAAGTGTTTGCTAACAACCTTTTATTATGATATTTTTCTAAAAGTGCTTTCCATAACGTGTCATAATTATCCCCAGAAGTAGCTATTCCCGCACAAATACTAAGGGCCGATCCCTTTAAATGTGAAACCAAAAGCCGAGCCTTATCTGCATCCGTCAGCTGGAAATTATCGTGTACCAATGGTTTGTAAATCGAATAAAAAGTTTCCCATTCCTTTGTTTCTCCGTGGAAATCTGGAATAGTGATTTTTGGCAAAAGACTGTGTACATTACACTGTTGTTGTGTACTTTGCTGTAAAGTTGGATTTACAATATTGGTGCTTGGTTTTAATTTTGTATAAGCCGCCCTTGCTTCGCAACACATTTCGTTAATAACAGACATCACCTGAAAATCTGGTTTATAGTTTTCATCAACGTCAAACCCGACTGCGTTGATTTCATCCAAAATTTTGAGAATTTCTGTCCTTGTCGAATCCAACGACTGATACAAGTTTGTGAATTTTTTAATGGTTTTATCCGTAGTTAAGTTTTTCGATAAGTCATATAAAGTCTGAATGATTGTATAAAGCGTTTCTTTTTTAGCCGTTAATATTTTAAATTGCCTTTCGTAAGTAGTCATTGTTACTGAAATCAATCCGCAAAATCAGAAAAAAAACAAAGTCTACTTTAAGAAAACTGTAGCATATAACAAACCAGGTCTGAGTATAAATTTTGAATAAAATTAATTAATTATAGAGATTTGTTAAAAAACAAGCCTTCCGGGCAGTTATTATGCAAACTCTTTATTTTGTTTAGAACCGTGAATCAAATTTAGTATTTGTTTACAAAATAATTTTTATTCATACATCCGAATTTTTCCGTAACCGATTGAGTCGAAAAATATTCACGTTTGACAACACCGCAAATATTTAAAAACCTAACTTCTTTCACGCCCGAAGCCCAAGTTGTTCCGAGAAACAAAAACGATACAAATACAAAAATCAGCAAAAAGTTATCACAGAGTTTTTTTTCCGATACGTGCCGACAATAAATTTTACCGAACAATTTGTTTCTAAATAAGAATATTATTATTTAATAATACAAAACTAAGCAAAGCAAACTGTAAACCTACGCTGAATATCCGAGCTCGAAATTGACCAATTATGTTTTGGCTTTAGGAAACCAAATGGAAAAAATTTAATAATAATAACTTACCGAGATTTTCTTAGATTTTCTTCGTGTTGTTAAATGTTGAAGCACTATTTTCGGTGGCATTAAGGAAAATGAAGGATGGGATAAAAGAAGGGAACTTACCGAAAATATGTTGTCTGGTATCGTCAATTTGTCTCACGGAAAACACACACAAAATCAAATTAAAATTGTCAAAGTGTACTATACGTTCCGACCGTATGTCTGTTAACGACTGACTGACTTAACATAAAGGACAGAAGATTATGCTTACTTAGAACTGTGTTGCCAAGACGTTCCCGAATTAAATAAATGAAATATATATTCATATTGGCGCAAACAAATACTTCGAAAAATGTTACTAAAAATACCATACAATGAAAACAAAACATATTTATAATATGATATATTGCTACAAAATAACTGCAGAATATGCCTACATTACATCCTAGCGTTACAAATATGTAACAGTCAATTTCCTAAGCTAACAACTTTAATATCAAAGTTTTTAGACAAAAAAAATTTATTTATCTTTTCTTATACTATCTGATTTCTAATATTAACTTTATTATACAAAATAAGATTTATATACTTATTCTTTGTCAACGAAGTCCACTGTTTGAAGCTTTATTTTATTTTTGTTATATTTTATCAACGCACAGATTCAAAGCAAAATTCTAAAAAAATCGCGCATTTAAAACAATGTAAACAATATCGCCTTCTAACAAGAACTAATCTGTTTTTAACTAAAAATTTGCGACGTATGCGATAGAGGATCTATTTAGATAACACCACTTTGCTGTTACATAATTGTAAAGCTAGGAACTAATGCCTTAAACTCCATCACTTGTTCTATTATCTGACCCTCTAGCTACAATTTACATCTTATTGGATTTGCTGTTATAACCAGGCATTTTGTCTTTTTTGGGGAAATTAACATGGTAAATTTTCTGGCGGTTATGTTAAATTGGTGCAGCATACGTTGTAAATCATCTTCACTTTGAGAGATTAGTATTGCATCGTCTGCATAGCAGATTATTTTAAGTTGTTTTTCTCCCATTTGATATCCTTTTTTAGTTCTTACTTTTTTTTATTATTTCATCCATGATCAGGTTGAAAAATAAAGGACTCAAGGAATCCCCCTATCTTATCCCATTGTCGGCTTCAGTTGGGTCAGTTAGTTCATCTTCTACTTTTATTTTTACTTTTTACTTTTCTACTAAAAGTAGAAAATAAATTATCATTGAAGCTAATTAAAATAAAGCTCATTGGTGAAAAATAAATCAGACACACCTCAGATATATTTAGGCATGGGCAGTCAATGAGGTTATTTGCTCCGAATTCCCTCCTGCTACATCGATTTACTTAATATGTACATATTTTCACAGTAAGTAAGGAATAGCTGAAGAAACAAAGATACGAAAAAAAGATACTATAGAAAAATGTAGGGTTTTTTTAGATAAAAATTTTGATTTCATTTGTCATTATTGTATCTCTTATTATTTTCGAGTTAAATGAAGTAAAAGGAAAATTTTTCAGAAAATTTAAAAATGCGCTCTACATATAATTTGATCTTATTTTTTTCAAAAATCATTAATTTTAAACCCGTCCAACTTTTTGAATATAGAAACAACGCTATAATAAAAGGCATTGTAGAAGGAGAAGTATGCATTTAAATTCTGGTGGATGAGGGGTTAAATATATGTACCTCTCTTTTTTTCTTAAAATACATTAGTAGTCAATTGTTTTGCAGCATATTTCGTTTAGTTTGAATGTAATCGATGTTAATTAATATTGCTCATTTTAAAGGTCTTTTAAAGCACTACAAAAGGTATTGATAGCACTATACACCTAAAATCGACCGTTTCTCTCTTATTTCAAGTTGAATACACCGATTTAAGTATACACCAAAAAACAATTGTTTTCACCTACCATATTTCTTTTTACATTATAACTATAAGATTTACGAAGGAACTAATCTCTTTGTTTTTTTATAAGCTACAAAAATGTTGTATATAGTGTTTTTAGTTAGATGCATATTTTTTAATGTTATGTTTAAATGAAAATAGCCAATTTTCAACCACGAATAACTCAAAAAGTATTAAGTTTTCAAAAGAACAGTTATTGCTTAGAATTAGGTTCTCTAGCCACTTCCGTGGTTATTTTAACTAAAAAACCAATTTTTCACCCCCGAGAATGGGGGGCCGCCCCCAAGATAAAAGCGCTATAGTATATATGGTAGACTTTGAATTAGGAGATAAATAGAGGCTATTCCCAAAATTTCATTAAAACCCATGCAGTAGGATAGAACTCGGAGGCAATATCCTATTCTTTAGGCAATTTGAGATTGTCAGGCAAAAGTACTATCAGTTTACAAATGACAAAAAAGGCGATTTTCGAAAAAAAACTGGTTACAGTTAAACAGCTGTATCTTTAAATATACTAGATGGAATGTAATTCACAAATGCTCTTTAAAAGGTAGGTAAATGCCGCCTAATTCTAATAGAAATTCTTTGTCTGGGGACTCAAAAGTCAATATTGCAACTCTTCCTTTATTTAACTGAAATAGTATATTTATTTTTTATAAGTATAAAACCAAATAAACTTTATTGATAAATAAATAAAACTTTATTGATTTATAAAACCAAATAAACAATAAAAGCAAATAAATCAAAAAACTGTCACTGTCATTGATAATTATAAACGTCAAAATTCAGAAGCTATCAAAGACATTCGATATTGTTTATCCTTGTTTAACTTATTATGATGTCTATGGAAAAGCGGCTTAATTTTGCGATACGAGTTTCTGTGAGTTAATAGAGACCTAGTATAAAAAGTAGTTTGTGAATAATTTCGTGCATGGGAAAACTTAGAGTGCAAGTACTATATTTAGAAATTTCGTTGTTTTTCCTCGTTTAGTTAAATTTTGCCAATTTAATAAAATAATAAAATTTTGAAAGTTTTCTTTTCGTTCTTCTTAACTACATATAAAAATTAAACGTATATTTTGCTGGTTTGCAAATCATTTCATCAAAAAGCTGACATTATAACAAGAAAAATGAAACATTTTGTGCTAAAATCGGTCCACTGGGCTCAGGGATATAGCTCTTCAAATATAGGGTAAAAAGGGCTATTTTTGACTCTTTTGAGGGGTATAGCTCAGGCTCAGAGCCACATAGATGACTAAAAAATAGCTGTAGGCTACTTTTCGCGGAAACTGCGGATCCGCCCTTACAAAAGTGGTCGAAAAGTAAAACTATTGGTTATATACACAAATATATTTAATTTTAAAATCCGTAGAAAATATTGATAAGTGAATAAGGCCAGGGCCTATTTTAACACTAGGCACGTGAGGCACATGCCTTGGGCCCGCATTTTAATGGGGCCAGAAAGATCACCAAAAAATTTTCTTATCTCTCTCTCCTATCTTATTTTCAAATTCTCTTATCTTAATTTCCTGGGCATCCTGTATGATTTATAAATTTTGAAAATCTCAGAAGGTGTAACCAAAGAAAGTATTCCACCTGTTGTCAATCTGGTGGTATGGAGACGATATTTATTGTCGTTTTCTGTGCTACTTCGATTGATAACTTACTTTGTTTTTCGGTAGATGGCCCTAGTGCTACTTCGATTGATAATTTACTTTGTTTTTTGGTAGATGGCCCTAGTTCATCGGTGACATTTCTTTCTTTGCAATTCGGAAAGGCCCAAAGTGTGGTACGTGGAAGAATCTGAGAGAGGAGGATATGGGACTACTGATGAGGGGGAAACAACCCCCGAAACCGGTATAGACTCTTCCTACACTCTCAGATTTGACCATAGTATTATGCAGATGCTGCATTTTCATGTTGCAAAGAAATTGAGAATGTTTATACATTTTTAAAAAACATTTTATTGCAATAAGAGAATAAATTTTCAAAATTCTTCACCTGTGACAACAGTGCTTAACGCCTTCGTGAAGCGACTTTACCTGTCACAGGTACGTCTCCGTCATCTCCTATAGAAAACGACAATGTCAATAAGTATTTTCCTTAAGTAACAATATCTTATAAATAATTGGCCGAATCAATATCTTGATAAAATTAGTGAACGTGTTACACAACTGGATAATAATAAAGCCAACCATTTGCAAAATGCAATTTTTTATAACATGAAAGCTAATGGGGAAAAATTCTTCACGAGTGGTTAATGTACATATTAGTTCTAAATGTAGCCGTGTTTATTGTTATGTTTGTAAACAGATTTCCACGAAAACTATTGTTTTTCTAACTTTCGATATAATACGATGCGTATAATGACTGGAGAAATATCAATAGGACAGTTATTCAACATGAGCGATCTCCTGAACATATTTCATCAATGGGTATATACGTAGTCAAGAGAAGTAGTATTATCGAACAAGCGAGACGTGGCATATTTAATCCGGTCAACTTAGACATCAAAATGCTTGGCAAATAACAAAAATTGCCGTAGAGCCAAATTTTGGTGGAGAGCTAGGGTATACCATAACAAATAAAGTTTAAAAAGTCCCCATCGATGCCATGTGTGCGTCAAAAGTTATTCGGGGTCAAAGGTCAAAATTTGAGATTTTTTGGATTTTTTTCGAAAAGAGTAAGTTTTATCAAAAAAAAAACCTTTAACCAAAGTTGTAGATCTTAAAATTCTCTACAAAAATAGTCCTTACTATTTTTTTCCTAAGATTTGCCATTCCTGAGATATCGCGATTCAAAGAGTTACATTATACATGATATGCCCACGTTTCCACACCACACCTGTGAGGTAGTGTACTCGGCGCGTTTTTTTTACCGTGGTTTCCCCTGTAGGCTACTCCACTAACTGTTTTGACAATTTTAGGATAATTTAAGGAAACAATACCGGTCAAGTTCTAGATATTACCTTATTATTGATATTGCTATTGATTATTAGGTTAACTATTGTTTTGATTTCTTTAGATATTTTAATCAGATTCATATTCTTGAAAGTCTACTTCAACAGTCAATTCTTCTTCGATTTCATCTTCTTCCTCTTCCTCTTGCTGGATGTTCAAAAATTGTTCAAATGTGACTGAGTCATTGGTCTCTTCATTAAAATCACAGGAGTCTTCCTCTGTTGTACTAAACTGGACATTTGAGCAAGACTGACCTTGGCAGTTGGTACACACTAGAGAACACAGCAACCCGACTTTTTTACATCCACATTTGGCACTACAACCTTTTTTGCAATTGCAAAAAATAGTGTTAAGGAGTTTTTCTGGAGCAGGTGGGAGTAAGGTTTTAATCGGTTCGAGAGTATTATATATTAATTTCCAACCCCAGTCTTCTGGATTCAGTTCATTGCCTAGGCATGTTTGAACTTGATAATATACTCGATACAAATGTTGAAAAGCAGATGCTGATGTTGGAGGAAGACATGATAGTTGTACTTGTTTCTTGGTTCGCGTATTTTTTACAAACGTTAAGTATCGGTATTTATCAAGACAAATAATGTTTTTTGGAGCTCCATAAACCGCAAGAAGAAAGCGAATTCCTTCCGTAATTATTGTTTGCGGTGTAGAATCAAGTTCTGTAAAGACTTTACAGCAGTCAGTCAAATCTTTTTTTTTTCGAAGAATTTAAGTACTTACGTTTTGTCCCTTCTGTACATTGCGGACGTAGTGTCGCAGCCGGTTATCGCATGTAAAAATAAAATGTACTTTTGGCATTTGGGATAAGCCGATAAACTATTCGAAGAATATATCTCTGTTCGCTGTTGAGCCCTTCCAGGTTTCAGAAAATAAATAACTTTATCTACTGGAGTCCTTGCAGTAATCAGTACCAACAAATCAACACCTTCACCAACTACAATTGTTGTGTTTTTTGCCTTAAATTTTTCAATTGCTGTCTCAATTATAAGGACATCTGCGTCATTTTTAGCTTGTTTCACTTCAATATTCGCAGCTGCTAATTTGTCAGTTAACATTTCAGCTTTCTTTCAGCTTTCTTCTTGCGGTTTATGGAGCTCCAAAAAAAAATATTTGTCTTGATAAATACCGAAACTTAACTTTTGTAAAAAATACGCGAAACAAGAAACAAGTACAACTATCATGTATTCCTCCAACATCAGCATCTGCTTTTCAACATTTGTATCGAGTATATTATCAAGTTCAAACATGGCTAGGCAATGAACTGAATCCAGAAGACTGGGGTTGGAAATTAATAGATAATACTCTGGAACCGATTAAAACCTTACTCCCACCTGCTCCAGAAAAACTCCTTAACACTATTTTTTGCAACTGCAAAAAAGGTTGTAGTGCCAAATGTGGATGTAAAAAAGTCGGGTTGCTGTGTTCTCTAGTGTGTACCAACTGCCAAGGTCAGTCTTGCTCAAATGTCCAGTTTAGTACAACAGAGGAAGACTCCTGTGATTTTAATGAAGAGACCAATGACTAAGTCACATTTGAACAATTTTTGAACATCCAGCAAGAGGAAGAGGAAGAAGATGAAATCGAAGAAGACTTGACTGTTGAAGTAGACTTTCAAGAATATGAATCTGATTAAAATATCTAAAGAAATCAAAACAATAGTTAACCTAATAATCAATAGCAATATCAATAATCAATATCAATAATAAGGTAATATCTAGAACTTGACCGGTATTGTTTCCTTAAATTATCCTAAAATTGTCAAAACAGTTAGTGGAGTAGGCCTACAGGGGAAACCACGGTAAAAAAAAACGCTCCGAGTACACTACCTCACAGGTGGTGTGGAAACGTGTGCATATCATGTATAATGTGACTCTTTGAATCGCGATATCTCAGGAATGGCAACTCTTAGGAAAAAAATAGTAAGGACTATTTTTGTAGAAAATTTCAAGATCTACAACTTTGGTTTAAAATTTTTTTTTGATAAAACTTACCGTTTTCGAAAAAAATCCAAAAAATCTCAAATTTTGACCTTTGACCCCGAATAACTTTTGACGCACACATGGGATCGATGGGGACTTTTTAAACTTTATTTGTTATGGTATACCCTAGCTCTCCACCAAAATTTGGCTCTCCGGCAATTTTTGTTATTTGAAATGTCTATATAGACCGGGTTAATTGTGCATTTATCGCTGTGTATTTTCCGGCAAGGTCAGCCGCCAGGACTCGTTTGTCAGATAGTACTGCAGGACAAATTGTAACATTAATGGAAAAAAGTTATTTAGGAGAAAATGAATCTTAGAGAAACGTTCTTCAACGAATAATAGCAACCATTAAATTTTTGTTCAAGAACGGTCCTTTTATGGTTCAACGACCAAATTATTAACAAAAGGAACTGACATGTATACTATACAGTTTGTCGCATTTAAGATGAAGACATTTTGGCTATCAAAATAAATACAGATTTGTTTTTGTTTTGTACAGATCGAATGTTCACATTTTTTAAGATACTCAGCTGAAATTTAAATTTTGAACGTAGCCTACTGCGACTATACAAACGGTAAATTTTCGATATTTTGCTTCGCGTTAGAGATATCGGAAAAAGTTATTTGAAAAAGATGTTCCAAATATTCTTCTAACCCTATACCAAATTTCATGACAAAATTTGCACTTTTAGTTTTTTCATTCTTTTTAGTCATAGTCCTAAAACTTCAAATTGGCCCGAGATGCATCTCGGGACAGACAAATTTTAGGGTCCTGACTACAAATACTGAAAAAACTAAAAGTGCGAATTTTGTCGTGCAATGTGGGGTTAGAATAAGATTTGGAAGTACTTTTTCTGATATCTCTAACGCGAAGCAAAATATAGAAAATTAACCATGTTTGTGGGTTCGCAGTAGGCCGCGATTAAAATTTGAATTTCAGTTAAATATCTTCTTCTTCTTCTTCAAGTGCCCTGCGTTGCGAACGTTGGCTATTAACATGGCAATTCTGATCTTGCTTACGGCACTTCTGAATAGTTCGACTGACGTGATCCCGAACCACTTCCTTAGATTTTGGAGCCACGAGTGTCTTCTCCTGTCTGGGCCTCGCGTACTGTCT
Organism: Diabrotica virgifera virgifera; assembly: GCF_917563875.1. Taxonomy (NCBI): domain Eukaryota; kingdom Metazoa; phylum Arthropoda; class Insecta; order Coleoptera; family Chrysomelidae; genus Diabrotica; species Diabrotica virgifera. The sequence goes on along the minus strand of NC_065449.1, from coordinate 65,502,178 downwards.
ATTCTTCCCCCGACAATCAATTGCAGTAGACGGTGCTTATCGTATCTCAATATGTGGCCTAGATATTCAAGTTTCTTTTGTTTAATCATGCTCACGATTTCTTTCTCTTTTCCGATTCTGTGGATTACCTCTATGTTGGTGATATGTTCGGTCCAGGATATAGGAAGAATGCGTTGGTACACCCGGTACATTTCGAATGCTTCTAGTTTTTTCGTGAGTATCTCTGTTAGCGTCCAGGCCTCCACACCATACAGTAAGATCGGACATTGAGTATCTTAAAAAATGTAAACCTTCAACCTGTATGACTTAAAATTTGTATTTATTTTGATAGCAGAAATATAGAGCTGTCTTCATCTTAAATGCGACACACTGTATTTAAACAATGTTTAATTGTTTAAATATAAATTTTATTTATTGTTAATAAAAATTTAAATTTCTGATGCAACTGTATGTCTATTAAATAATAATTTTTTTTAAAATTCATTATTATTATTATTAAAATATGTATATTTAGGAGATCGAAAATTGTGTAGTGCCTCGGACCTGAATTGAAGTAATATAGACTTTGGCACCAGAAGACCTATGTAGAAAAACCGATCATCGGGGGTAAAATTAATGTAAGGTCAAAACTAAAGATAATTTCACATATGATTTCTTAACAAATTTTAAGACATTTTAATCTGTTTATTTTAACTATTCGTTAGTGGTTGATTCATTTACTATTTCGTAATATCACCAAATTCTCTTTCCCCGACCAACGGCAACGATCGGAGTTGCTCAATTGTTTCTCGATCGGTAATTTCCGGCAAAATTTAATTCCGGCAAACTCGCAGCCGCATCGGGGGTGGCATAGATTATAGATTTAATCAGTGGGAGTCATTTGGGCGTATCAGAATCGAATCACTCGGTAAAGTGCTCTAAAAAAATGCTTGGGAAAAAATAATTCAATTAGACAAGTTTTGCCGTTCAAGCTAATCAACAGTGACGATTTTCGAGATTCTGTCATTGGGTGGCAAGATACCGTTAGATTATAAATTAAACAATAGTTCCGGAAGTTAGAATGGGGTATATATCTTTAAATATGTCGGAAATAATATTAGTTCTTATTTTAGGTCTTATTTTTTTATTTTAAGCAACACCGAGGCGGTGCCTTGGTTATGTACAACTAGTCACAAAATATTAGACTAACGAGTAAATTTTCTTCATTGACAATCTTAAAACTAATGTTTGTTAAGTTCTCCCCAATGGTATTCCCCTCAATTTTTTTAGCCAGCTTAAACCTAGCACTTAACACGCACATGACTCTATTTACTGTTTATGTTACAGTTCAAGTTGATTATCCAGTATTCAACTTGACTTTTCCTAGTTCGAGTCGACTCAAACAGCTGGTTTTAGTAAAAGTTGATTATAAATATAAAATGAAGATTTTTATTCAACATTTACTAGTAAAAGTAGAGTCCAACTAGTTAAAGTATACTCTTCCCAATGCCATTTAGTAAAAGTTGATTCACACAAACAACCGATTCTAGAAATTAAATGTTACTGCATACTATGTTCAAATCGTGATAGTCCAGCCTGTATGGTCGCCCCCGTTAGGTAAATTATCGTCGCCCCGATAACTTACTCATAGAGAGGTCCTTATAACGAATCTACAGGGTGTCAGGTGGTACCGTAATCGAAAAATTGTTTAAACAATTTTTTTAAACAAATTCACAAAAAAATTTCACTTCGGTTTTTTTTACATCATTAATTTGGGTCATTCGGAGCAAAAGAGTGTAAAGAGTAATTTGTGATTTTTTTGTAAAATTTATTGTTCTGGAGTTACACGCGATTTAAAATTTGAAAAACGCGAAAAAGACCATTTTCAAGGCTTAATAACTGAGTTAAAAATTATTATTATGAAAGAAAGTCACCAAATCAAATTTTAACGACCCCCTACAAGGTACTGAAGAAATATTTGTCATTATTTTATTACTAAGCTGTTATTTTTAATTATTAACAATAAGCGCTAGGAGCGTATTGAGGCGGCTGTCAATGTGAGTGCGACTGAGATGCACCATTGGACGGTCGGAATGGAGGATCTTACTCGCACTCACAGTGACGGCCGCCTCAATATGCTTTTAGCGCTCATTATTGATAATTAAAAATAACAGCTTAGTAATAAAATAATGACAAAAAATTCTTCAGAATCTTGTAGAGGGGGCTTTAAACTTTGATTAGGTGACTTTCTGACTTTCATAATAATAGTTTTTAATCGAGTTATTAAGCCTTAAAAATGGTCATTTCGCATTTTTCACATTTTAAATGGCGTATAACGCGAAAACTATCAATTTTAGAGAAAAATCACAGGAGACCTTCTTTGCTCTGAATGACCAAAACAATCTAAAAAAATTTGTCCGAAGTGAAATACTTAGTTATTTATAAAACAGTTCGTGAAGTATGCTTTTTGCGCACGCGATGTTTAGAGCACAAGCGTAGCGAGTGCTATATATCGCGTAAGTGCCCAAAAAGCACTTCACGCACAGTTTCATACAATATTTTATCTACAAAAAAACAAATAAAAAACTGCAACTCTTCGTCACTGGAATACATTCCTGTTTTACAATTTTTTAGAACTTTGACATTTAAAAATTCAAACTTCTGTCAAACCACAAAACTGTCAAAACTTTTTTTGTAATTTATTGCTCACATGTCATCACCATGACAAGGCGAAAGTTAAGGATATTTGATTATATGAAAGTGTGCTAAAAAATAGTGAGAAAAAGTAAATCCCATTTAAAATACATTATTACTTCAGGCACACTTTAAACCCTTCATGTACTGCTATCTACATATATTTACAATTTTCACACAATAAAAACTTATACATAATATGAGGTAGAGTAGATAAGAATTATTTTTGTGAATTTGGAACAAAAATTGGTTAAACAATTTTTCGACCGTGGTACCGCCTGACAGTGTGTATTTGTTATAAGGATGTATTTGTTTGAGTAAGTTTGTGCAAAAAAATCGAATCAGAATAATTTACCTAACGGGGGCGACGTTACAGCCTGGACTAATAAGTAGTTGAAACGGTCAAAACAAAGAGACGCACACTCATCAAAAATGCACGTGAGATTATACTCGTATAAATTGTATAATCTACTTTTACTAACAAGAGTTAGGAAGAGTCAACTTCAACTAGTAAAAGTTGATTTAAATTTTTCAAATCAACTTTTACTGCTCGTTTCAGTTGCTCGAACTAGGAAAAGTCAACTCTAACTGAGAATCAACTTGAACTGTAACATTTACACTAACATTTACTATTTACACAAACTCGAAAGGTTTAGTTCTCTTGAGTCTTCTCACTATTATATGCTGATCCAGGAGTTGAATAGCTTCTACGTTTGCTTGGTTATGAAGTCTGTTCTCATGCTTCTTTGCGAATACTTTAATTAATAATTACATCTGCCACCATTTCCACACCTAGGTCTCTGTGTAGGTCGCTACTTATTATGTACCAGGTGCATTTACAATGTCTCTTAATACTTTATTCTGAACACTTTGGATCATTTTGATTTTACTCGCACTACCAAATCCCCAGAGCTGTATGCCATATGTCCATATCGGCTTCAGTACTTGTTTATATATCATGAGCTTATTATATACTGAAAGTTCTGAATTTCTTCCGAGGAGCCAGTACAATTTTCTATATTTGATCTTTCCATCTCAGCCTGATATCTAGGTTCATACCCAAATATTTTGCTGTATTGACATATGATACTTATAGTAGTGCCATTTAGTAATATTGGTGTTTTATTTATATTTTTGTTGGTGAAATCAACATGTACAGATTTAGTCTCATTGAGTTTGATACGCCATTTCTTGGTCCAAGCATTAACCTCATTGAGTGTCTCTTGCAATTTTACCTTTGTTCATCATCATCAACTGCTAATATATTTTTGTCATCAGCAAACGTAGCAGTTGTGGTTGTATCTGATACTGGTATATAGTAGGTGTACAGCAGATAAAGTAATGGACCTAAAACACCACCCTGGGGCTACTCCAACACCAATTGTTCTCAATTCAGAGTAACAGCCTTCATATTTTATTCTAAAAAATCTTGCACTAATATACAATTTTAGTAATTGGCTATGTAGTATTGTTTCCTTTTCAAATGCAATACTAAATCATATTTAAAGAGTATTAAAATTGAAAAACTAATTACTTACTAATAAGTGCGGGTACTAATTATTATGTATTTTAAAAGAAAAAATCATTAAACACTTTATTTTATAATATAAAAGCTATACTTACTGAAGTGGAAGGTTGTAAGTGACTGATAATATCTATTATATGAACGTAAACTTGAATTCAGGATTTGATTATCTTCTTTTTCATGTACCATGTACTTTCAGAACGTTGGTTACCATCATAGCTATCCTAATTTTATTCACTGTCACCCTAAATAGCATGCTTGTATCAACACCATACCAATCTCGAAAGTTCTTCAACCATGAGGTTCTTCTTCGTCCTGGACCGCGTTTGCCTGCTATTTTTCCTTGCATAATATTTTGTAGCAACCTATATTTGGGATCTCTCATTACATGTCCGAAGTACTCCAGCTTTCTCTGCTTGATGCTTTTTATGATCTCAGCAGTCTTGCTGAGACGTTCTAGTATTGTGGAGTTTCGAATCTTCTACACCCAGGAAACTTTTAAAATTCTTCTATAGCACCACATTTCGAAAGCCTCAAGGCGATTTAGATCGATTTTATTCACAGTCCAGGACTCGACACCATAAAGTAAGACCGAGAACACGTAGCAGCGAAGTAGGCGGATCCTCAATGCCAATTTTAGGTCTCCATTACATAACACCTTGGATATCCTTCTAAAAGCGGCTCTAGCCTGCTCTATCCTAGATCTAATTTCGCCGTGACTTTCTGCGTTACAATTTAGTTGCTGTCCAAGGTAAACGATTTTATCAACTTGCTCAAGTTTGGTATTATTTACATATATAGACGGTTTTATATGCTGCTGTTTACTTATTACGAGTATTTTGGTTTTCCGTATGTTCAGATCCAGACCTGCCTCCCTACAACTCTCAACGACACTATCCAGTAGTGTTTACTGATCTTCTTGACTAGAAGCTAGAAGTACTGTATCGTCCGCATATCGCAAATTATTGATGACTTCACCGTTCACAAGTATTCCTTCTTGTTTTCAGAAAGAGCTTTTCTGAAAATTCTTTTGGAGTAAACGTTGAAAATCAGTGGTGACAAGAGGCATCCCTGCCGTACTCCTCTTTTAATATTAAGAGCTTGTGATTCCACACCATCTACTAAAACTGATGTTGTTTGATTCCAATATAAATTTGCAATTATTCGAACATCTCTGCCGTCCAAGCCTATGTCTTTTAGAGCTTCGATCAATATAGAGTGCTTAACACGATCAAATGCCTTTTGGAAGTCAATAAAACAACAGTATATGTCTACAGATATATCTCGACATCTTTGAGCAAGTACGTTCATTCCAAACAATGCCTTTTTCTGGCACAAAAATCTTTAATTCTAGTCCGCAATTTCGAAATGGCAGACGGTGGATCTGTCTAACTCCTTCAGCATTCCCCATATGTACGCATCTGGTGGCGTTAGTTCTGGCGAGTGGCAACTCCCAAAATGATCGCGCAGTATTCGAATAGATCCCTGGCAGTGTGACAGGTTGTCCCGTCCTGCTGAAACAATTGTTGATTTTAAGCTTGGACCGTTTTCGTGACCTTTTCCGTATGACCGAAAATAGTACTCCAACATAAAAAATTTTCTGCAAAACTGAGAACCATTCTAAAACACCTAACAGTATCACGTCATTCACATACGTTGTAACGACCGACGTTCGGAAACCACTCAGTACGTTTCGGTACCTGACACATACAAATTTAAAGCATACGAATTTCAGTAGGTACCTACTGTTTATTTTGCCGCATACCGTACTTATCCAGAACTGATATAATAAGATTTGAACTTGAATTTAGGTACTTTGTAATTTCAAAAATGATATGTTTTACTTAAATTTTTGAGCCTTGAAAACCGAAATTTTTCGTTCTTTGTTCAGCTTTAAATTGTTTATAACTCGAAAACGACCAACAAAAAAAAACAAAAGACCTTTTTTGTTTCGAATGATCCAAAAACTCTAAAATAAAATTTGCCCAGGTCGAACTTTTTTTTGTTAGGTTATAAGGAAAAGTGTTTTTTTAATAATTGGTAATTAATATTATAGTCAGGCAAAATTATATCGGGCACCCCTTAGTCCAGAGTAATAAGGATTTTCTCTGGACACTCAAAGATCCAGATAGCTGACTACTTTTTTAGTTATTGTAGACCTATAGGAAGAAAACCTACCTGTTTCCTCCCTAGTGTTCGCGTCCGTTTTTTAATTATTAACAATTTAGTGCAAAAATCGCGATTTTTTCGATTTTTTGCACTCCATTCAAAAGCTAAATATGTAGTTGACATAAGATTAAAAATTCAGTTTTTAGAACATTGAAAAACCTTCAAAATGCCGATTTTTTTAAGTTAAAAAGTTAATTTGTTGCTAATTAGTGAAAATGGTTATTTGTTAATAACTTTTACTAAAACTACCTTAGAACTTTAGTGTTTCACCAAAAGGTGGGTATTGTCGTACTTAACAAACCTTCAAAATTTGAGACCGATCCATTAATTAGTTTAAGAGTTATTCTATTTGTTTATCCCAGAGACCTTTATTTTGCAATAAGATAAGACAGAAAATAATGAAGATAGGGCAATTGTGAGTATGCCAAATGAAAGTAGAAGAATGATAGTATTAAAATGTATTAAAAAAATATAAAAAATAATTAATATAGTCAAAAATCCTAATGCCCAATTTTTGAAATTGTGTAGTTTATAAACATTTAGAATAACTTTAAAAATATTGTCCGTGGAAACAATCTTTTTATATATTCGAAAAGATAGTATTTTAACACGAATTTTCAAATAAAACAATTTAGCCTGGGTTTATTTGGGACAAAGTTAGCCATATGTTTTTTTAATTGGCAGCTAATTTGTTTATAATAATTAAGGAATCTCATTAATGCCATTTTAAAGAACGGGATTTGTATTTTTTCTTAAAAAATTTGCACAAACATTGTACCTTCACAGCACCCTCTATGATTTTTCAAAAATGTAGTTCAAACCATTACTAGAGGGAACCTACAAATCCACCGAGTTAAAATACCGAAAAAGCAATTTCAAGCTGTATCTCCTGATCAACTCAATGGATTTTTATCTTTCTTTTGTTAATTCGTATGTAATTTCTACGTACATTACAAATATGCAATTTGTTTATAAATTTATTAATTATTAAACAGTGTAATTTGTTTAAACAATTCTTGAAAAAATATTTTTTTTCAAGAATCTATTTTTTTAATCATAGTATCATTATTAATGATCATAGAAAAAGTTAAAGTACACTTTAATAAATAAATGATTTTTATTAGATAATTATTTATTGAAGATTAGTACATTGTTTACCGGGTAGGAAAAGCTTAACATTCCTGGACGACTGTGAAGATTGCTAAGTCGAGGCGCAAGCCGAGACTTAGCAACACAGAGTCCAGGAATGTGGCTTTTCCTACGAGGTAAACATACTATTTTTCCGCAAATCGTTTAAAATTCGACAGATATTGATTGATTTAAAAAAAACGCGATAATTTTATTCCCAAATAAATGGTGCTTTGAAATTCCTAATAAAATTACTTGGGTTACTATGGAAACGTATTGAGGTTGAATTGTCAAACTTGACGCTTATAAATAGAACTTATAAAACTTGCTCAAGTTTGGTATTATTTACATATATAGACGGTTTTATATGCTGCTGTTTACTTATTACGAGTATTTTGGTTTTCCGTATGTTCAGATCCAGACCTGCCTCCCTACAACTCTCAACGACACTATCCAGTAGTGTTTACTGATCTTCTTGACTAGAAGCTAGAAGTACTGTATCGTCCGCATATCGCAAATTATTGATGACTTCACCGTTCACAAGTATTCCTTCTTGTTTTCAGAAAGAGCTTTTCTGAAAATTCTTTTGGAGTAAACGTTGAAAATCAGTGGTGACAAGAGGCATCCCTGCCGTACTCCTCTTTTAATATTAAGAGCTTGTGATTCCACACCATCTACTAAAACTGATGTTGTTTGATTCCAATATAAATTTGCAATTATTCGAACATCTCTGCCGTCCAAGCCTATGTCTTTTAGAGCTTCGATCAATATAGAGTGCTTAACACGATCAAATGCCTTTTGGAAGTCAATAAAACAACAGTATATGTCTACAGATATATCTCGACATCTTTGAGCAAGTACGTTCATTCCAAACAATGCCTTTTTCTGGCACAAAAATCTTTAATTCTAGTCCGCAATTTCGAAATGGCAGACGGTGGATCTGTCTAACTCCTTCAGCATTCCCCATATGTACGCATCTGGTGGCGTTAGTTCTGGCGAGTGGCAACTCCCAAAATGATCGCGCAGTATTCGAATAGATCCCTGGCAGTGTGACAGGTTGTCCCGTCCTGCTGAAACAATTGTTGATTTTAAGCTTGGACCGTTTTCGTGACCTTTTCCGTATGACCGAAAATAGTACTCCAACATAAAAAATTTTCTGCAAAACTGAGAACCATTCTAAAACACCTAACAGTATCACGTCATTCACATACGTTGTAACGACCGACGTTCGGAAACCACTCAGTACGTTTCGGTACCTGACACATACAAATTTAAAGCATACGAATTTCAGTAGGTACCTACTGTTTATTTTGCCGCATACCGTACTTATCCAGAACTGATATAATAAGATTTGAACTTGAATTTAGGTACTTTGTAATTTCAAAAATGATATGTTTTACTTAAATTTTTGAGCCTTGAAAACCGAAATTTTTCGTTCTTTGTTCAGCTTTAAATTGTTTATAACTCGAAAACGACCAACAAAAAAAAACAAAAGACCTTTTTTGTTTCGAATGATCCAAAAACTCTAAAATAAAATTTGCCCAGGTCGAACTTTTTTTTGTTAGGTTATAAGGAAAAGTGTTTTTTTAATAATTGGTAATTAATATTATAGTCAGGCAAAATTATATCGGGCACCCCTTAGTCCAGAGTAATAAGGATTTTCTCTGGACACTCAAAGATCCAGATAGCTGACTACTTTTTTAGTTATTGTAGACCTATAGGAAGAAAACCTACCTGTTTCCTCCCTAGTGTTCGCGTCCGTTTTTTAATTATTAACAATTTAGTGCAAAAATCGCGATTTTTTCGATTTTTTGCACTCCATTCAAAAGCTAAATATGTAGTTGACATAAGATTAAAAATTCAGTTTTTAGAACATTGAAAAACCTTCAAAATGCCGATTTTTTTAAGTTAAAAAGTTAATTTGTTGCTAATTAGTGAAAATGGTTATTTGTTAATAACTTTTACTAAAACTACCTTAGAACTTTAGTGTTTCACCAAAAGGTGGGTATTGTCGTACTTAACAAACCTTCAAAATTTGAGACCGATCCATTAATTAGTTTAAGAGTTATTCTATTTGTTTATCCCAGAGACCTTTATTTTGCAATAAGATAAGACAGAAAATAATGAAGATAGGGCAATTGTGAGTATGCCAAATGAAAGTAGAAGAATGATAGTATTAAAATGTATTAAAAAAATATAAAAAATAATTAATATAGTCAAAAATCCTAATGCCCAATTTTTGAAATTGTGTAGTTTATAAACATTTAGAATAACTTTAAAAATATTGTCCGTGGAAACAATCTTTTTATATATTCGAAAAGATAGTATTTTAACACGAATTTTCAAATAAAACAATTTAGCCTGGGTTTATTTGGGACAAAGTTAGCCATATGTTTTTTTAATTGGCAGCTAATTTGTTTATAATAATTAAGGAATCTCATTAATGCCATTTTAAAGAACGGGATTTGTATTTTTTCTTAAAAAATTTGCACAAACATTGTACCTTCACAGCACCCTCTATGATTTTTCAAAAATGTAGTTCAAACCATTACTAGAGGGAACCTACAAATCCACCGAGTTAAAATACCGAAAAAGCAATTTCAAGCTGTATCTCCTGATCAACTCAATGGATTTTTATCTTTCTTTTGTTAATTCGTATGTAATTTCTACGTACATTACAAATATGCAATTTGTTTATAAATTTATTAATTATTAAACAGTGTAATTTGTTTAAACAATTCTTGAAAAAATATTTTTTTTCAAGAATCTATTTTTTTAATCATAGTATCATTATTAATGATCATAGAAAAAGTTAAAGTACACTTTAATAAATAAATGATTTTTATTAGATAATTATTTATTGAAGATTAGTACATTGTTTACCGGGTAGGAAAAGCTTAACATTCCTGGACGACTGTGAAGATTGCTAAGTCGAGGCGCAAGCCGAGACTTAGCAACACAGAGTCCAGGAATGTGGCTTTTCCTACGAGGTAAACATACTATTTTTCCGCAAATCGTTTAAAATTCGACAGATATTGATTGATTTAAAAAAAACGCGATAATTTTATTCCCAAATAAATGGTGCTTTGAAATTCCTAATAAAATTACTTGGGTTACTATGGAAACGTATTGAGGTTGAATTGTCAAACTTGACGCTTATAAATAGAACACTAACAACTGTACGGAAATATCATTTCCTTACAGTAAGGAAATGACATTTCCTTACAGTAAGGAAGTCCTGACTTTTTCTTCAAGAAATTTTGACAGGAATGTCAAAATTTCCTGGCGATTTGCGGAAAAATTTATTTATTAAAGTATACCTTAACTTTTTCTATGATTAATAACGATAGTATGATTAAAATCATGGATTTTTGGGAAAAAATTATTTTTTCAAAAATTGTTTAAACAAATTAGACTGTTTATTAATTAGTAAATGTCTAGACAAATTGCATATTCGTAATTTACAGAAAAATTACATACAAATTAAAAAAAGAACGATTAAAATATATTCAGTAGATCCCGAGATATAGAAAATGATTGTAGTTTTAAGTTGCCTTTTTTAGTTTTTGAACTCATGCATTTGTCGGCTCTCAGCTCCCCCTTCACTTACCACGACTAGTCGCCAATTGAACTACATTTTTAAAAATTCGTGTAAAATGCCAGCTTTTCTAATATGTCAAATGATTTTTTCTACGGACAATATTTTTAAAGTTATTCTAAATGTTTATAAACTACAAAATTTCACAAATTTGGCATTAGGATTTTTGACTATATTAGATAATTTTTTATCTTTTTTTAGTAGATTTTGATAGCATCAGTTTTCTACTTTCATTTGGCATACACAGAATTGGCCTATCTTCATTATTTGCTGTCTTATGTTATTGTAAAATAAAGGTCTCTGGGATAAACAAATAGAATAACTCTTAAGCTAATTAATGGATCGGTCTCAAAATTTTGAAGGTTTATTAAGTACGAAAATACCCAACTTTGGGTGTAACACTAAAGTTCTAGTTAGTTCCAGCTACAAAATATTACAAAAAAACTTAACTAAGGTCATATATTCAGCAATATTTCTTAGGCTCTAATACATAATAATAATAGTACTACTAGCTAACGTGTACACTTTAGCAGCACTTTGCTCTGCTTTTTCACTTTCACGCACTTATTTAACTTACAGCACTAACTCAAACGTTCTCTTAAATCGTTCTCTTAAGTCTTCTTATCTGGTTGGCGTTGTCTAGGAGTTTGATGGCCTCGATATTCACATGGTTGGAGAGCCTGTGTTCATGATTCTCGGCAAACTTACTTATTATCTGGCTAACTGTATCCATCTGGAGGTCTCGAAGTACCATAGAGTGTTGATGACGTTCCTTAACACTTTATTCCGATCATCATCATCATGCAACCTTGTCTGTCCACTGCTGGACATAGGTCTCTCTCAGTCTTCGCCACTCTTCACGGTTCTGTGCTTCTTGTTGCCATTTCTTGGATATTCGGTTAATGTCGTCAATCCAGGTCAAATGTCTTCCGTTTCATAGTTATCGGGATGTTGCTCTTAAAGATGTCTCTTAGTGAACCATACGCCGCCCAAGCAAGTGTTATTCGTCGTTGAAATTCGCAAGTCTGATTGTCCTTGCCTATTCTGATTTCATGACCGAGATATATGTACTTTTCTGTCAATTCTACCACTTGATTTTGGATGGTTAGGTGTTCGCTGGGAACTAAATTTGTCATAAATTTGGTCTTACTAATGTTCATTTTTAGACCTATTGTTGAAGATACGTTTTCTAATTCTAGTTCTAGAATTAGAAGTTAGTTTCTAATTTTAATTAGTTTCTAATTCTAGAATTAGAAAATTAGAATTAGAAAAATTTTTTATTCCGATACTGTTGTATAATTTGGATGTTACTTTCTTTTGTATTTTGTACAGCCCCATAACTGTATCCCATATGTCCATATCGGTTTAAGGACTTGCTTATATAATAACAATTTGTTATAAATAGACAGAGTGTATTTTTTCCCATCAACCAGCACATCTTTCTGAACTGAATTTCTAATTCTTCCTTTTTTTCTTCTTAATATGCGCTTTTCAACGTAGCTTTGAATCTAATGTCATACCCATACCCAAAGATTTTGCCGTATTTGCATAAGGTATTTGGTTTCTATTTATACTGAATGGGATATGTTGTTCTCTTTTGTTAAAATTGACATGAACAGATTTTGTTTCATTCAATTTGATACGCTGTCGCCTGGTCCAGGTGTTAATTTGTTAAACAGAATTCTGTAGCATGGTTGCTGCTTCCTCGTGGTTTTGTCCGACTGCTAGAATGAATGTGTAGTCTGCAAATGTCGCAATTGTGTTAGGTTCTAATAATGGGGCATTGCTGGTATAGAGCAGGTATACCACTGGCCCCAGGACACTTCCTTGTGGAACTCCAGCTTTAACTTCTCTTAATTCTGAATATGCTTCCTCATTTTTAACTAGAAAGTATCTGTCGGATATATATGATTCTAGTGGTTCAGAATATTGTTTTGCTAAGTAGCATCTCATTTTATGATATAATCCGTCATGCCACACTTTGTCAAAAGCCTGCGCTACATCGAGAAAAATTGCAAAACAGACTATTCTTTCTTCTAGAGCTTTTTCTACTATATCTGTTATTCTACCTGATCTATCGTTGAGTAGAATCGCAAAAGATGAGTAACGAAATTGAAATTGAGCCTTTTAATCACGTGCCTGTTAAATTATAGAGTACAAAGAAGTTTTCTGGAAAGTTTTAGATCAAAATGTTTTATAGAAAAAAAAATAGTGCAACTTTTAATATGTATCGATGTTATAGATCCCCAAAATAACACTTATTTTTCGAGATACTGACCAATTGTTGTATCTTCTCAGTTTCTGTCCCAATTCTTCAGGACCTACACTGTTGTTTTGTTCCTTCTGTTTTCAATTTATCTATGTTCCACGTTTTTTCTTTTTTTCCTTGTTAATATTTTCGTCTTTAATTTTGCTATTAATAGTATCTGATCAATGTCCGCATTTGCGCCTCTATAAGATACCAAATCGGTAAATTGCTACAGTAAGACTACTCGGATTGATCTGAAATTTGCACAGTATATTCTTGGCTACTTTTTATTCACTTTACATTCTATACATTTTTTCGCGCTGAGCTATAGTTTTTCTGTATTTCTCATTCAAAAAACTGATATTTTGACATCAATTTCAAACCGCATCCGCCATTTTAATTGCTGTCAACGATGTGCGTGTGCGTATTGCATACTTTTTTGAAGCAATGTTGCCACATCTTTCAAAATTATTGTATGTTGCGAAATTACTAATTCCAATACTAGAGAAGAATAATAATTGTTGTTGAAAGAACATTTGGTATTTTGAAGAGATTTCTCATTTTAACATGTGGAATGAAATGCTAGTTACCTTTTGTTCAAAGAATAATATCAGCTTGTTGTTTTACGTAATATTGCAGTAGTTACTAGAGAAAACATTGAAATATAGAAGTTGATATTGGCCAAAAGATTAATAACCTATATTTGAGAATAAACTTTTATTATTTATGAGTTCTTTTTAATTAATAAAACAGAACATTCAACTTTAATGATGAATATTATATACTCCGTAATTTTAATAATACTTCAAATTTAAATTCAATTATTTATTTACACCCCAAAAAAATAACTCATATGTACTGCTGTTGTTAATATCTAAATTCAACCTAATAACTATGTAATCCCAAAAAACAACACATAATAATAGGTAACTTTGATTAAAATTGAAGTTTAATATTTAGTCTGAAAAACACAAATGTACATTTGGCAACATTGAACATGATCAGAATATGGTATATTGTGCGCAAACGCGCTGGACTTCTTTTTCCAAACAATTAATTTTTGGCCATTTTACAATATTGTTTATTTTTATATAATTTAATGCGAAAATCATGAATGGTATTTATAATTTGTTTATGTATGTTATAATAACTAAAGCTATTTCGTACTTTGATAGCCTTTTAATCTGGTTAATTTTCAATTTTCTAAATTTTATAATTTTTTTTCAATGGTTTTAAACATTTCTATACTTTTTGTATGTTCCGTAATAAAAAACAAGAAAATTTTGCGTTTTTTCAATTTTTAGGCTAAGTCTAAAAAAATAAGCATTTTTAGGGATCCTTACTAATGTAAAGATTTACCCTCAAATCTTATACTGTTTGTGTCCACTTTTTCGAAATTAACATAAATATGGTCTATTTGATTACCAACCGTTGTTTTCGGTATCATCCACGTTACCTTGTATTCTCATTTGTGATAGTACTATTGTCTACTAAATTGTTACCGCAGAAACAGAATAAATTATTTTTTCGATGCACTCCTTTGTATCGAACCATATAAAAAATAACTATAGAATTTAAACTTCATCTCAACAAAAAAAATACGACCACACTTTTTTTGCTCAATGACCAGCAATTATTTTCTACATGAAAATAACTCTCCAGAAAGTGTAAAAGACGAATAACTAACCAAAAAACCGCAATTGGTAATGGATTCAGACATTTTACAGTACTCATCGTAAACCAATGGAGCAGGAGCGAATTCAGTGCACAAATTCTTTACAGCTGTTAGCTATTCAAAATTGATTTTTGTGCTAGTGCTAGGCCGTATGTAATCAATTTTGCGGCCATTCGCACATGATGTAGCTGTAAGGAAATATACATTAGATACACATGTTTCTTTAATTACTTAATTATTTAGGTTAATACCTAATCTGGATATGCTAATCTACACATAGTTTCACAAGTTATGCATAACCTAAAATTATGCTCATTTTCATAGTTGATTTTTTCGTGAACAGATTAACGAATCCCGGCAATTTTTTTTATTATTTTATTTTTTTCTTTGGTATTTGCACAGTTGAGCAAATGTTTATTCAAACTTTTTTGTACTTATACTGGGTGGACGAAAAGAAATGTTTTTCTTACGTTAAGTTTGAGACACCCTGTAGGGAAGAAAATGTACGAAGGTGGGTACATATCGAAATTATGTTATAGTCTCATATTTTGTGTCTCATATTTCTCAAACATTTTACTTTTTTAATTTCTCTGATATCTTTAAAAACAAAGAAGATATAGGTACGGTTTTACTCTTTAACATGTGTTTTAACTGAAACAATACTAAACTAACAATAATAAATAAAAACAGTTTGCTAACAAAACTTGAATAACAGAAAGAAACATAACGTAAACTAATAACTAATATCGCGTGTTGTTCCTCTTATGGACCAAGAGCTTCGGAAAAACAAGTATTTTAAGACAACTGGTTCTTTAATATATTATTCCCTATGCTTCCTCGAACACCGCACCGGCCATCTGCGCAGCACACTTGTACAGGTAAATATATCGAATTTAAAATTATTTTAAGACGAAAAACTTTTTTGTCATTATTTTTAAACATTATTAGAAATATGTATTATAATTGCGAGACATTTTTGTGGTTTAGAAGTAATGAAAACAATTCTTCGTCTTAAAATAATTTAAATTCAATATACAGGGTGATTGATTAGTGTGGTAAAGCTCCGTAGATTCGTTATAGTAATAGATAGCAACAAAAGTTAATAACGAAAATTGTAGCTAACTTTGAGCTTTACATTACAAAATTAGTTAGAATGTTACAGGGTGTTCGATAACATAGTGGTAGACCAAACTTTTTTTTTTAATAGAACACCCTATATTTTATTTTATATTGGAAATCCTCTTAACTTTCCCCTCACAAAAATATAAATGTTTGTTATTTATATAGGGCTTTTACAAAGTTATAACCAATTCTCTATGAAAATCGTAACAAGTTCAGCTCCCTGTATAAATAAAAATAAAAAATATGAAAAAAATATTGTTAAGAAACGCTTTTCTTTAGTTACGAGTGACTAAAATTATACATATTATAAAAAAAATCAACTAAAAAGCAAAAAATAAAAGGAATTGAAAAAATCTAACACATTCGTTAAAGAAAAGCGTGGTGCGAAACCCGTTTATTCGATGAAGACGCGCCACGCTTTTCTTTGACGAATCAGTTAGATTTTTTCAATTTTTTTTTATGTTTAGCTTTTTAGTTGATTTTTTTTATAATATGTATAATTTTAGTCACTCGTTACTAAAGAAAGACGTTTCTTAAAAATATTTTTTTCATATTTTTTACTTTTATTTATACAGGCAGCTGAACTTGTTACGATTTTCATAGAGAATTGGTTATAACTTTGTAAAAGCCCTATATACATAACAAACTTTTATATTTTTGTGAGGGGGAAGTTAAGAGGATTTCCAATATAAAATAAAATATAGGGTGTTCTATTTAAAGAAAAAATTTTGGTCTACCACTATGTTATCGAACACCCTGTAACATTCTAACTAATTTTGTAATGTAAAGCTCAAAGTTAGCTACAATTTTCGTTATTAACTTTTATTGCTATCTATTACTATAACGAATCTACTGAGCTTTATCACACTAATCAATCACCCTGTATATTGAATTTAAATTATTTTAATACGAATAATTTTTTTTCATTACTTCTAAACCACAAAAATGTCTCGCTATTATAATCCATATTTCTAATAATGTTTAAAAAGTAATGACAAAAAAATTTGAATATAAATATGAAAAAAATATTTTTAAGAAACGCTTTTCTTTAGTAACGAGTGACTAAAATTATAGATATTATAAAAAAAATCAACTAAAAAGCAAAAAATAAAGAAAATTGAAAAAATCTAACTCATTCGTCAAAGAAAAGCGTGGCGTGTCTTCATCGAATAAACGGTTTTCGCACCACGCTTTTCTTTGATTAATTATTTATATGGGAAATAAGACACAATTAAAATGACAAAAATAATTTTATTAACGTTTCGACGCCCAAATCGGGTGCCGTTGTCAAAATACTGTAACGTGACTATTGTAATTACTTATAATTACAATAAAACTAGCGGTTCGTATTTATATACGACTTTATTTCTATTTATACAAGTTTACTTTACAAACTTTAGCTTAAGACTAAACTGTATTTACAAATATGCTCGTATTTATACCCAGTTGTTATTCTGGAACAATCGACGCCCATCTCTAGCTATCAGCGTGTTCCGCCTACGGATCGTACGTTCGAGAAGTCCCTCCTCCTTTCCGCCGAGGCCTAGATCATTCGATGACGTCATTCTCGAGGTGTTTACTGTTATACGGCGGTCGTCCAAGATTTCTCTTTTGTTACACTGCTCCCCTCTTAAGATCTGAGCGTCCCGATCAGCAACTCTAGATGAAGGCCCAGGATGGCGGAATCTACACGACTCTCCAGCTCTGCATACACCCTTCAAGAAGAAATAGCAGTCTACTGTCTTTGAAGGGTATGACATCTTTGGGTTCATGCAACACACAGTAATTCGTACGCCAGTTTCTCTGAAAATCACTTCAAGCATGCTTCTCACACTCTTCCAATACAAACTTTCTACTGCATGGCCTATTTTTGGTATAGCCAAATCTTTGATGTCATAATTACACACGATTTTCTTCAAATTAGTTAGAGCACGCCATATGTTCTCGTAGCTTGGCGTGTCCGTATAAGACTTCCTGGTCACTATATACAGCAAAGATCGAGGACCATCTTCCAATCGCAATACTCTTCCAATTTTAGGTTGTTGATTCCTTAACTCGTCCAGGCGGCCGAACTTTCTATTGAATACGGACGAGATTCCTTTAGTCATCTCGAGGTCTTGGGCAACACAGTGGGCTAGAGAGACGTTTTCTGGAACACCAAACAGATCTTGCTGAACTTCTGTGGTCACGCCGAATCTAGCACTCTTTCTTTCTGCGTAATTTGACATAAATTCCTTAAAACTTGGCTGTGGTGCATCTTTCATCTCCTGTTGGAGGACTCGGGCTTCCTCTGTTTCATTTGAGCCAGCATATGGTGCAAGACGATTTATGTGAATAACTTTTGGTTTACCGTTTGGTAACTTCTTAATTCTGTATATTACGTCATTTATTTTCTTCTTAACTTCATACGGACCTTCCCATTGTCTTTGCAGATTAGGACACAGGCCTCGACGACGTTGTGGATTATAAAGCCAGACAAGATCACCTACTTCGAAGCTTCCATTCTTGCAGCGAGAATCATATTGATCTTTCATTCTGTCACTGGCCATCTGTATGTGTTGTCGAGCAAGTTCATGAATGTTGTTCATTCGTAACTTCAGGCGGTCTACGTATTCTTCGCCTGCAACATATTCCTCGGAAGGTCTGCAGCCAAACTCTAGGTCGCAGGGCAACCGAACTTCACGACCCAACATCAGGCAGGTTGGTGTTTGACCTGTAGTTTCATTCACGGCCGAGCGGTAGGCCATCAGGAATAAATGAATGTGTTGGTCCCAATCTCGCTGATGTTCAGATACAACTTTGGACAAGTGTTTACCCATCGTTCGGTTCATCCTCTCGACCATTCCATCTGATTGAGGATGCAGGGGTGTTGTTCTGGTCTTATTGGCACCAATCAATTTACAAACGTTTTGGAAAAGAGCTGACTCAAAGTTTCGCCCTTGGTCGGAGTGGATCTCCAAGGGAACACCAAATCGGCTGAAGAATTCTTTAACAAGTACCTCTGCAACGGTAGCAGCTTCTTGATTCGGTAATGCATAGGCCTCGGTCCATTTCGTAAAATAGTCCATGGCTACCAGAATGTATTTATTTCCAGCATCGGTTTCTGGAAATGGACCTGCAATGTCGATTGCTACTCTTTCCATAGGACTTCCAACATTGTACTGTCTCATGGGTGCTCTCTTTTTACCAACTGGACCATTACCGGATGCACACAGTTCACATTTCCGGCACCATCTTCTTACATCATCTTTACAGTTCACCCAATAGAACCGTTCTCGAACCTTTTGCAGAGTCTTCGTAATACCAAAGTGTCCACCTGATGTACCGTCATGCAACTGACGCAATACTTCTGACACTTTACTTTTAGGTACAATTAACTGCAGCTTAGATTCTGTACCATCATCGTTCTCAAAGGTTCTGTACAGAAGATCATCTTTTAGTACCAGGCAATTCCATTGGCTCCAGTAGGCCTTGACTTCTGGACTACATGCACTAATGTTCTGCCAACTAGGTCTTTCACCTTGCTGCATCCAATCCAATACTCTTTTTATACATGGATCATCTTCTTGGGCGTTTTGTAACTGTTGGGGCTGCCATTGCTCATTAACTACGGTGGTTCGTCTCACGGGGCAAAATCGTTCCTCTAATTTGGCACAGTGATTACAATTTGCACTGCATGGTCGTCTCGAAAGGGCATCAGCATTTGAATGAACTCTTCCGGCCCTGTGTTCTATCTCATAATCATATTCTTGCAGTCGTTCTAACTATCTTGCCATCTGGCCCTCTGGATTACGGAATTGTATGAGCCATTTTAGAGCAGCGTGATCTGTTCGAAGAAGGAACTTTCTGCCGTACAAGTATTTATGGAAATGTTCGCAAGCCTTCACTACACCCAGCAGTTCTCTTCTGGTAACGCAATAGTTTCTTTCTGGTTTCGACAGGACTTTGCTGAAATAAGCGATGACTTTTTCCTGTCCATCCTGGATTTGTGAGAGAACAGCTCCTATGGCACTGTTGCTAGCATCGGTATCCAAAACAAATTTTCCTGCCTGTCCCGGGTAGCTTAATATCGGTGCACTGATCAGAGCCCTTTGTAGTTGTTCGAAAGCTTTTTGACACTCCTCACTCCATGTATATTCTTTGCCCTCCTCCGTCAACTTTGTTAGGGGCTTGGAGATATTGGCAAATCCTTTGACAAATCGTCGGTAATATGTACATAGGCCAAGGAAACTTCTAATTTCATGTTTATCTTTTGGTACTGGCCAATCTTTAATTGCTTCAATCTTTTCAGGATCAGCTGTTACACCATTACTCGATACAATATGTCCCAAATACTTAACTTCTCGTCGAAACATGTGACATTTCTTCGGACTTCAAGTTCGCTGCCCTCAATCGTTGAAAGACTTCTATTAGATTCTTGGCGTGTTCATCAAAGGACCTTCCAACCACAATTACATCATCCAAGTAAACCAGGCATGTTTTCCATGTTAGACCTCTTAAAACTGCCTCCATTAATCTTTCAAATGTGGCAGGGGCATTACATAAACCAAACGGCATAGCCGTAAACTGCCAAAGCCCTGATCCTATCGAAATTGCGGTTTTCTCCCGATCGGCTGGCTCCATGTCTACTTGCCAATATCCACTTTTTAAATCGAGTGTGGAAAACCAACGAGAACCGGAGAGAGTATCCAATGTATCGTCTATTCTGGGCAAAGGATAACTATCTTTTTTTGTTACCGCATTGAGCTGGCGGTAGTCGATACAAAAACGCGTTGAACCATCTTTCTTCTTTACCAGAACTACTGGTGATGTCCATGGACTGTTCGATGGTTCAATTACCCCTTGTTTGTCCATATCCTTGATAATCTCTTCGGCTTCATCTCTTTTCGCAAATGGAAGTCGTCTAGGCCGTTGTCTGATTGGCTGAGCGTCTCCGGTATTTATTTTATGCGTTACTATGCTTGTTTTTCCCTTATCCTTCGTGTCAATAGCAAAAACATCTTGATACTCTATCAGCATAGATGTCACTTTTTCCGTTCGTTCATGATCAAGATCTTGGCATCTTTCAATGATCATCTCAACAAGCTCCTTTGGATACTTCGCCTTCGATGATTTCTCATTGGTATTCACAGAGCAAATTGAAGCCACGGGAACACACTGCCCGATCAAAGCTCCTCTACTTAACTTGATAGCAGTTTCCCTTAAATTCATAACTCTTACAGGGATCACATCTCGAACTTTTACCAAAGTTTTCGCCGTTAGGAACTCGACATTATCCACATCTTCGACCATCCTTAAACTTCCCTCTCGGCAGTGTCCATCAAGCATGGTCATCAGAATTTTCTCACTATTACCGGGTATGGTTACGTCGCATGTAGTAAGTAAGCGGATGACATCTTCTTTGTCGTCGTGAAAGGGCAACTCTTCACCATTAATCTTGAGAACTCCATTTTGAACATCCAATATTGCCCCCACTTTCCTTAGTACGTCCATCCCTAATATGAATTCGTCGGAGATCTCGGCAATTAATACTTGATGTTCAACTGTGGTCTGGCCAATGGATACTGACATATTAGCCTCGCCATATGTATTAATTAGCTCACCAGTCGCTGTTCTAAGCTTTACTGTTGCAGGTGATAATTTATTATGGTCTCGTACTACATCTGGACGTGCGATAGTTCTCGTTGCACCTGTATCCACCAAAAATGATCTACATCTATTACTGATACGACCTTCGATGTATAAGTTGTGGATTCCACCGGAGGACGTAAGGTTGACAGTTACTATGGGGGCTCTAGTTCTCGAGGTCAGCAGTTGCCCCTTGGTGTCGACCCGCTCTAGTTTTCCGACGGCTGTACGATCTTCTTACAATTACGACGAATGTGGCCTACGTCTCCACAATTCCAACATCTAGGCTCGCGTCTCTTTGGCATCTGATTACTTAATACTCTCCGTATCATTTCCTCCAGACGTTCATCGTTGTGTTCGTCACTTTCTTCAATGGTTCTTACTCTATGGCCTCGTGAAGTTTGACTAGCCGTTTCGTGTTCCAATGCAATAGCAAGTGCTTCATCTAAAACTTTCGGCCTTGCTAGTCGTAAAGCTTTCTGTAGTTCATTATCTTTCAGCCCATTGACGAAGGCATCTACTGCAATTTCTTCTAAAACGCTGTCTGGCACCTCTGGATAAGCCAACCGCACCACACGAGCCACATCTGCTTCAAATTCTTGCAGATTCTCACTTGCTCGTTGACTTCTACTTCGCAGTTGTGCTTTGTATACTTGTTGTATATGGGCATCTCCATAGCGTTTTTCTAGACGAGTGAACAAGGTCTGGTAACAATTTTCTTGACCCTTGGGAATTGACCTTAATATATCTGCAGCATCACCTCGTAAAGCAGCAGTCAAGGAAACAGCCTTTTCCTGTTCGGTCCAATGATTGGCGGTCGCAATAGCTTCGAATTGTCTAAGGTATATGGACCAAGAGGACTTTCCATCAAATGGTGGTAATTTGAATCTCATATTATGCGACATTTCGTCTCTCGGTAGTTCATCTTTCACTACAGGATCTAAAGCTACTGCATTAACTGACGGTTGCACTTTTGTGTCGGTTATCATGCTCTCTAATTATTTGATCTTCTCTTCTACGGCCAAAACTACTGCATTAACTGAAGGTAGAATTTTCGTATTGGTTACCATAGTCTCTAGTTGTTTGATCTTCTCTTCTAACATTTCTTTATTGTCGTCTACACTTTTCTGTATCTTATCGAATGTTCTAGAAACTTCTTCAAATTTCTCATTGTTCTGTTTACAAACTTCTTCAAGTTTTTCGTTGTTTTGCCTACAGACCTCTTTAAAAGTTTCATCAATCTTTTGAGAAAAACTTTCGAATTTCTCATTGTTTTGACTACATACGTCTTTAATTATTTGAGAAGTCTCATCGAATCTTTTAGCAACATTTTCGAATTTCTCGTCGCTTTTTCTACTAACTTCTTCAAGTTTCTCGTCGCTTCTTCTAGAAGTTTCATCGATCGTTTCAGAAACAGTTTTTAATTTCGATAAGATTACTTGTTCTGCTGACTGGAAGTGGAACGTCTTTGGGTCTTCTCCGTTCTTCGTGAGGACATCCTCGAGTCGTGCTTGTAGGACTATCTTGAGCCCACTGCTGTCCAGATCCCGTTCCTCTAGCTGTTCACGGAGCTGTTTTACTGTAAGTTCTTGTAGCAACATCTTTGGTCGGCACACACGTACTTTCCAAAATGTCTTTTAACAGTCTTTCCGAATACCGAACAATCAACGCACTTTAACTATTCCCGACGAATAAAGTCCAAAAGTATTTTAAAGTCTTTCCGAATACCGAACAATTAACGCACTCCGGTTATTCCCGACGAATAAAGTTCAAAAGTCTTTTAAAGTCTCTCTGTAATTCACTTATTTATATCGCACTAAGTTAACCGAACACCGACACCATCTGTAACGTGACTATTGTAATTACTTATAATTACAATAAAACTAGCGGTTCGTATTTATATACGACTTTATTTATATTTATACAAGTTTACTTTACAAACTTTAGCTTAAGACTAAACTGTATTTACAAATATGCTCGTATTTATACCCAGTTGTTATTCTGGAACAATCGACGCCCATCTCTAGCTATCAGCGTGTTCCGCCTACGGATCGTACGTTCGAGAAGTCCCTCCTCCTTTCCGCCGAGTCCTAGATCATTCGATGACGTCATTCTCGAGGTGTTTACTGTTATACGGCGGTCGTCCAAGATTTCTCTTTTGTTACAATACAAAATATTACTAAAATAAACACAAGTGTTGTTGCTAAGCAAAAAAATTCTTCTAATAATTTATTTAATTTCACTCATTTATATTGGCAATTCAGACATATATTATACATTTTAAAGTAGAAGACTTTAAAATGATATTGCCAATATTTATGAGTTGCGTTCCTGGGACGACTTACTGAAAGATAGTTCATTCGATTACATGAAATCAACCCCAACTCAAGAATATCCGTCATAAAAAATTATAGCATGTGATCTGTCTTTAAAAAGACAACCAAATGCAACGACAGTAAAATTCTCGCGTTAAAGACTTCATAGTAAATCACAAGGGAAAACCAGGAAAAACCCTGTGATACTATCCCGACATCGTAAGTATTTGGTCTTACATTAATTTACTCTCAAAAAATAATACCAAATTCTGACTTGTAACATGTTTAAATTATAAATAATATTAATAATACTAGATATATAAGTAATACTAAAATATAAAATATATACTAGCTCGATATTATTGATTTACTAATCTTGGTATTTTCTTTCTATTGACTTCCTCTTTCTCTCTTTTTTTTTCATATTAATTGTGGCTTATTTCCCATATAAATAATTAATCATAAAAATGCCACAAGGATAAAACATAATGATGTACAAACATGAAAAGTAGTCGGAATCGGCAAAAAATTTGAAACTTTATTGTTTATTTATGAAGCATAACGTGAAAAATTAACGTAAAAGTGAAATTATGTATAGTTCATATAATACAAAAAATTTTTTATTGACTATTCGTGTATTGTTCCCGCGAATGCATATGTCTGCAAATTTTAAGTCATTTGCATTGAAGAAAAGACAGTCAAATTAACGTCCAAAGATTTGACCCAAACGATTGAACTAAAGAAAAGCGTTTAATTAATTAATAGGATAAAACGAATTATAATCTTAATTGTACCACAAAACGTCTCTACCGGTGGTTTTTCTAAGACTACAATAAAAACACGAATTTTTTTAATTCGAGTTTTGGTTGACGTTTTGTTTCGTATCGTATTGAAATTTGACACGAATAAACGCCGATTTATATACATATAAACAAATACAGTAGAACCCCGCAAATCCGAACCTCGCTAATCCGAACTTTCGGCAAATCCGAACCAACAGAAAGTGAATAAAAAAATAAAAATTCACGACAAAAACTTAAAAACATTTTATTATACAGAGTAAAACCAGAAAATTTAACAATGCAGGATTAATAATAGGACGTTAACATTTAATATTTCTTAAAAATAAACACGTACTTTATACGTAAACTTCTTATTCTTATTCTTCTTCGTGCGACTAGGATTACTCCTGTTTGTCTGCCTCTTATTCTGTTTCAGTTGTTGTTGACTGTACATTGTCTTTCCACCATTTCGGCGACGTTCCAGCGGGTCTTCTGCTATACGGCTTGTGTGTGTGTGTAAAGAGGGGGTTGGCTTCGGACTTAATCCGTTAGCCACAGATCGAATACGGCTTGTTGTTTTTACAGATGTTCGCTAATCTATCTGGTTCCATTCGGTTTACATGTTCCATGTTCGTAAACGTAAGTGCGTAAACTACGTAAACGTAGTGCTTATAAATGTTAAATATAAACTTACTTCGGTTTCCTTGCAGTCAACTTAGTCCAAAAATATTGTCCACAGTCCACACTCTTGCGAGAACGTTTTGTGACTCAAAAACAACGAAAATGAAAGCTTTGAATTATTAGTTAGGCTAACTTTCGGATAATCCGAACTTTTCGGAATCCGAACAGGCTGTCCCCCCAATTAGTTCGGATTTGCGGGGTTCTACTGTATATGAGCGTTCAAAATTTGAAACTTTATTGTTTATTTATGAAGTATAACGTAAACAAATAACGTAAAAAGTGAAATTATGTATAAATATCCACAAGGAAAAAGTTTTCCTGTAGTTGGCTGTATACCATGTAATACAAAAAATAGTAAATCCTTTATGAAAGGTATATATTTAAAATCCTTAAAAAGGGCTACATCACAATCACATAACTAGTTTTCGACTGGTTTACCAGTCATTATCAGTGCTTACGTGAAGTTTACATGCTAACCACCAATATATAGTTTAACAAAAATATGTGGGTCAAAGCCCTGTATAAGTGGTCCGTTAAGGAAACATTAGTTAAAAATGCCAATTAAAGCATGCATGTTTAAACTATTTTAATATTATGCCCCAGGTAACATCTGAGCTGTGGTGTGACTTAATTACATGGTGAAAGTCTGGTAGCAAAAATAATGAAATTATGTATAGTTCATAGCATTAGCTATACAATCCGTAAAAGCTTCAAGTTTCTACATTGTTAAAAATAAGAAAATTTAAGCATTTTCCATTAAAATCGTTTTTTTTTATTTCAACAATTAATAAACATACAAGTTTTTTTTGTTGACTGTTCGTGTATTGTTTCCGCGAATGCATATGTCTGCAAATTTTCATTCATTTGCATTGAAGAAAAGTCAGTCAAATTAACGTCTAAAAATTTGACGCAAACTATTGAAGTAAAGAAAAGCGTTTAATAAGCACAACAGCAATGGTTTATTAGTGCAATATTTTTTTGTTGATTGTAAAAATTTTTAAGAATTGTTGATATTGCTATTTTTTTTATATCGAATACAGGGTGAGTCAAAACGCAACTACATTCTTTTCTTAGAAATTTTAAAAGGAACACCCTGTATTTTATATCACTATCGAAAATTACCATTACCGTACTTTAATTTTTTTATAATATTCCCTATGTCTAAATTTGTTAGCCTTCGAGATATTTTTATTTTTCAGAGCAAGTTATTAATTAGGGTGTTCTATTTAAAATTACTGAGAAAATAATGTACTTGCGTTTTGACTCACCCTGTATTCGATATAAAGAAAATTAGTAATATCAATCGTTTTTATAAATTTTGACAATCAACAAAAAATATGGCACCAATAAACCATTGCTGTTGTGCTTATTTTTATTTATACAGGCAGCTGAAATTATTACGATTTTCATAGAACATTGGTTATAACTTTGTAAATACCCTGTATAAAGTAAAAAACCAATATATTTTTGTGATGGGGAAGTTTAGAAGATTTCGAATATAAAATAAAATATAGGTTGTTCCATTAAAAAAAAAACAAAAGTTTGGTCTGCCACTATGTTATCGAACACCCTGTAACATTCTAACTTATTTTGTAATGTGAAGCTCAAAGTTGGCTACAATTTTTGTTATTAACTTTTATTGATATCTATTACTATAGCGGATCTACTAAGCTTTATCACACTAATCAATCACCATGATTCTGTATTTACCTGTACAGGTGTGCTGCGCAGTAATGAACGCAACCTGTATCAGCAGCCATCTGGCCGGTACGGTGTTCGAGGAAGCATAGGGAACAATATATTAAAGAATCAGCTGTCTTAAAATACTTTCTCGAAAATGTTGCGTAGCTCTTAGACCATTATTCCAATAACAGCTTTACATCGCCTAGGCATGCTGGAAATTAAGCAGGCTATTTGATTTTGGTCTACGGAGTTTCAGATAGCAGTACTCATAATTTCTATATCTTGCAGGAAAACAAGAAGTTGCTGACGAAGTCTTGATTGTCTACCGACAATATCTTATAAGTGATCAATAGGAAATAGGAAATAGGAAATAGGGAAAATTGTGGCTTATCTTTTTTACAGGTCTTTCAGGCCCAGAGCTTTGTTGTTATTTTCCAGAGCTTTCTGTTATTTGTCAACTTCTTCCAGTCTGTTATTCCCTTTCCTCTTAGGTCTTCTACTTCGGGCGTATACTAGTTCGCTCCGGCGGTCAGATTTTAATACCCCACAGAAAAGGGGCATAGGTAAGTTCGCTCCGGCCATATATTTCTTAGAAAAGATAGTTGAATAATGTCTTTACTAGGTACACAATGAATAATAAAGCTTCATAAAGCAGGTACTTTGATACATTTTATTAATAAAAATTTTAATAAATATTTCTCAAACTTTGTATTTTTCTAATACGACAATACTATCATTGTTTAAAAGAATGAGTCTTTTTAAACAATGCTGCTATATAACACTACTTCTTACTTAAAAATATATTAAACTTATAACGATAAGATATAACTTATAAGATATTCAAATTGACACTTATGTAAAAATACGAAGATTTGATTTTGTCAAATGTATTTCACTTAGATTTCTAGCCAAATTAATGCCTCGTTTTAATTTATATTTGTTTAATTTTGTAATGGTAGAGGATATCCCATACCTATTATGTTAGTTTTTACACTTGTATTGCTTTCTTATTATATCTATATTTTAGAATAAGCACAAAAATTATTTCAGTAATTTTTAAAAACAATTCAAAATTTCTAATCTAATTTCTAATTCAATCATTAACATTTTTCAAAATATAGTAATGGGCGCGCTAATAACCGGCAAAATAACGCAAAAGATGGAAATATTAAGTTGTGAGATAAATAGAAATGAAACTAGTGGAGATGGGAAATTTAGCGATAGAACGTATAAATTTACATTACATTTATTATTTCCCACCTTTAGACGTATCAGACGAGTTTGGCAACTACCGCTGTGACAGTGACAGTTTTAGTTGACATCCTCCTCTAATACGCCTAAAGGTGGGAAACAGTGAATCGAATGTAAATTTATAGGTTTTTATCGCTAAATTTCCCAATTCTATTGGTTTCGCTTCTGTTTATCTCACAACTTAATATGTTTTCCATCTTTTGCATTATTTTGCCGGTTATTAGCACGCTCATCACTGTATAGAAAAAAATTTAGTGTAAATAAAATAATTATTATTAGCCCAGTAAAGGAACGTGAAATCCGGCGATAGGTACCGTGTAATTTTTAGTGTCACCACTGAATTGCATGAACATTTGAATTTACGTTCTACTTACCACCGCGAAGTTGGACTTATATCGTTGGTTGCTTTTACTTGGAGGGTGAAAGTCACCCCTTCTCGGGGGTGAAAAAGCATACATTTAAAATATGGCCGGAAATAGATAAATTGACTAATTCTAAGCAACTGTTGTTCTATAGAGTTTTTAAAGTCAATATTTTTCGAGTTATCTGCGAGTGAAAATGTTTATTTTATTATTGTTCAACAAAAAAACCCATTTTTGTACGATATTTCGCAAATAACCAGAAAGTAAATATTTTATCGAAAAAAATATTCTCAGCAAAAATGTATTTTTGGAATACATTTTTCATAGGAACACATTTTTCATAAGCTACCTGCAACTCTTCTTTTGCTGGGTCTGTACCTACACTTCATGAATATACTGTTTTTCATTTTATTATAGGCTATATTTTCGCTAAGAATTTTTTTTTCGATAAAATTATAAAATACTTATTTTTTCAGTTATTTGAGAAAAACCGTCTGAAAACGTGTTATTTTTTGTTGTTTAAAAATAAACATTTTTGATGTTATTCAAATCAAACAAGAAGTCAAACAATTATTGACTTCTTTAAAAAACTACGTAGAACAAAAGTTACTTAGAAGTAGTCAACTTATCGATTTCTGGACTTATTTGAAACGTATGATTTTTCGCCCTCGAGAAGGGGTGATTTATACCCTCAATTAAATGCAACCAACGGCACAAGTCCAACTTTGAAGTGGAGGATAGGTAGAACCTAAAACCAAATTTTCAACCAAATCCGTAGTAACGCCGAAAATTACACTCCAAAATAGTCATTTATTGGGCTAAATCTAAATTATCTAATTTCACTGTCTCGTTATACAGTTATGAGCGCGCTAATAACCGGCATAATAACGCAAAACGATGAAAAACATATTAAGTTGTGAAATAAAAAGGCATGAAACTAGTAGAGTTTGGAAATTTAGCGGTACGAACCTATAAATTTAGATTATATTGGTTGTTTCCCACCTTTAGCCGTATCACATGAGTATGTCAACAAAAACTGTCACTGTCACAGTGGTAGTTGCCAAACGTCTAAAGATGAGAAACAATCATTATAATGTAAATTTATAGGTTTCTACCTCTAAATTTTTCATCTCTACTAGTTTCATCTCTTTTATCTTACAACTTCATATGTTTTTCATCGTTTGCGTTATTTTGCCGGCTATTAGCGCGCTTATCACTGTATTTATATAAATAGGTAACCACCAATATTTTATATAATTTTTAATATAAAATACAAAAGTCACAGTACCAATTTTCCTGATATTAATTTTCCTAGAATAGAATAGATAAATACTTAATCCGCTTAACCACGGGAGCGAACTAGGTTATGGTTTTCGGAGCGAACTAGTATGTAATTAGGAGGGTTTTTTGACCATGGGAGCGAACTAGTGTGCTCCGTCTACTTCTACTACCGCCTCTCTCAATCGCTTTCGCGGTATTCCCCTCTTTCTTTTATACTCCGGTACTCTTCATGCTATTTTATTGACCACTCTGTCATCGTTCATTCTTTTTGTGATTTCTTTTTTGCCATTTGCAATGGCCCAGCCACTGCAACCTTCTTGATTTTATTACGCTATCTATTTGTAGTTCTTTGTAAATATTATAAACTTTCTCATTTGTCCTTCTTATATACCCTTCATGTGTTTTCTTCCCTCCTAATATTCTTCTGAGTATTTTCCTTTCCTATCTTCTTACTGTTTCTTTTGTTGTTTGGTTGAGTATTCATGTCTCACATCCGTATATCGTTGTATCCGTATCTTATTTTACCTACATAGTATTGTAAATCCTGACTGTCGTATTACATGACAGCTGCTTATTGTGGCTTACTCCCAGTAAAAACAGTAAATTAAAAATCTAAAATAAAACAGGAAAGTCCGTACCTGCTTCAATGAAACCAATCAAAATTACATCTGACTTTCCTACAATAAATTTCAGGCTTATTTAATACACGAGGATGACAAGGTTTTTGTTACTTTTGATACGATTTTAAATAATATGTCTATCACCTTAAAATAATCTTGAAATACATTTTTTTTAATTTACACCATAAAACCGCAGAGAAGGGCGATGTTCTACTTTTCGAATTCAGTAGATGCGTTGCTGATGAACTTACTATTCATAAAATCTTGTTGTTCTGTACATTTCTAAATAACGTTTTATTATCATAGTCTAGATACGATATAAGGTCGATCTGGACTGATCTGTTAGTGATAAAAATTACAAAAACAAAAGTGAAAATTACAAAAAGTACAAAAAATCAAGAGGAGCCCGATCTAATTTTCTTATGACTATAGTTAATTAATAATTAAAAAATGACTTGAAATTTTTTTTATAAATTAAAAAAAAAATTTTATGGCCCGGTCACATAATAGGTTTGTTCTAGCTTGTAGTTTTATATGGTTTGACACCAGATAATTGTACTGCTTTACTGCGCATGTTCAATCCACAAACTGGTAAACAACTGTATACATTTTTCTTATAAGTAACCAAATTTTCAAGATTTATCCAAATATGACTTCAGCCATATTTTTCCAATTATTATATCCATTTTCAATTTAATTTTAAGTGAATTCAGTGAACTGAATTTAGTTCTGATCCCACTATTCTTATGCGATGAAGAAAGCGGTGTTGTCGATTTCCCGTCGAATGAACCTTGCAATTGTTATTGTTTCACTTAATAATTCTCGTTTTTACAGTTGCATTTTTGCCACTCTTATTCATAATATTGATTTTTTATAATATTGAAAACATAATTAATTATTTCTTCAATTTCAAAAATTGGCTGTTCTCTAAAATTTGCCGCCCCTAAAATTACCGCCCTGGGCGGCCGCCCAGTTCTCCTACCCCTGGGGCCGGGTCTGGATATGGTACTAACAGTGAACGGAAAAGTTGGGAAGAATTTGGAAACAAGATGGAAGACAACTACCACATTAACCAACAATTATTCTTCAAAACCCCGAAGAATCTAAGAGCTAAAAAATCTTCACAAATTCCAAAGCAATAAGAGACAAAGAACGACACCTACTTGACCTACTGCATGACAATGATCACATCCTAAATAGATGGGAGCAATATTTCGAGTATGTATTAAACACCCAACACGATGTAGACCGCAACCAAGAAGAACCAGGAGAGCAAGAAGACCAAATTCCAAGCGAAATAGCTATAGCAGAAATACAAAAAGAAATTATACAAAAGCTTAAGAAAGATAAAGCGGCTGGATTTGATAAAATCACAGCGGAAATGCTAAAAATCATGGGCGACAAGGGCATTGAATTGCTAAAAAAAGTTTGTAATCAGGCATGGAGTGAGAGCAAAATACCAAAAGATTGGGAACTGGGGGTTATTCTAGGCATTTTCAAAAAGGGAGATAGGCGAGAGTGTAGTTACTAGAGAGGTATAACACTACTGAACATCCCATCCAAATTAGGTATACGAGAAAATATTAGAGAAACGCATTTTTCAAGAAGTTGGTTCTAGGATGGAAGAATCACAGAGTCGATTCAGAAAAGGCAGAAGCATCCAAGATCACATTTTTACTATCTAAAAATTAATACAGAACACACGGAAATCAAGCGCTGAGTTATACCAAGAATAGTACTTATGGTAGATTGCATATCTGAACCTGTAAGCCACTGGGCATTTTTTAATAATTTATTTACCAGCAGAGATTTATCATTACTTTTCCAAAAATGTGGATACCTGGATGTAAATGCAGAAATACTTTTTGTAAATTATAGCGATCATAATGGTCCAAGAGCTGTGAGACATTTTTGAGTAGGTATTTTAGGCAACCTGAAAATTTTACAGGTGACTCTTCCATGATAGCCTAATACAAAAATGCCGGTCTGGCTGGAGCGTAGCGGTTATTTTCCCCAAAAATCCCCCCCAAAGTTAAAAAAAGCGTACAAATTGTTATTACAAAAAAATATCATTGACGTGACTTTAAGTAAATTTAAATATTCAAATATAAAGGAAATAAACAGGTTAGGCGATTTGAGGGCGATTTTAACTCTGCAAGATACTTGCATGGGCGCCACAGGATTATTTTCAAGGGGCGCATCTGAACTTCCTGAGCTGTGATTTCATCTGAATCTGTACATACTGTTAACGAGTATAAAATATACAACTATACATGCATAGCTATGTACATTCCTTCCCGACAGGGAGGTGCAATTGTTATTTTGACAGGGTATTTTTTAATATTAAAAATAAATATTCTAAAAAAGACAGGATTTTTTTGGTGACATCTTCCAACTGCCAGCTGATCAAACAAATTACACGTGCATGTAAATGAAAAGCATTATAGGTAAGCAGCAGTGTGGGAAAGAGCGTATACCGATAGCTGTTTGCGTTCTCTGTTGTAGCTAAACGAGTCCGTTCGCTCGAGAAAAATAACGTGATCTGGCGATTCCCATGTTGTTGGGCCTCGAAAGGTTAGAGTAATAATTATATATTATAGTTTTTTAAATAACTTTTTATTAATTTTGCAAATATAATAGAAAAAGACAAATTTATTATTATAAATATAGGTAGGTACAGGTAGAAAAGTATAAAACTATAAACTAAATTAATTCTGTGTCCGAATCTTTTATTTCTTCTTCAAACTCCTCATCTGAGCTCAAATATTCATTATTTTCTTCTTCTTCAGACTCCCCTCGAGACCCAGATTCCTCTTCTACATGATCTGTAAATAGTTGTAATATGTATTTAGAATTAATTAAAAATTAATTAGTGATTAATCAATTGAGTTGCTACGTATTCTCTCTCCTTTTATACGGAGTCGAAGCCTGGACAATCACCGGCGCATCTAAAAAAATCTTGCCATTGTTGAGATGTGGTGTTATCGAGTAATGTAAAAAATATCATGGATATACTCAGCTCGTGATATACTGAGTTAATTTTTTTTTGTATTTAGATTACACTCCACTACTTTAAATTTTTCAACTAGGATAGGCATCGTCTTCCCTGTTCTCTTTTTTCTTGCACTTTTCCTTATATAACCAATCACATCACCTTTTTTATTTCTTAGTATATGACCAAAGTAGCTCATTTTTCTTTCCTTCATAGTGCAGTTCTTTTGCCTTTTTCATCTTTCCTAATATTTCCGTGTTTGTTACGTTTTGTGTCCATTATATTTTTTACATTATTCGATAACACCACATCTCAACAATGGCAAGATTTTTTCAGATGCGCCCGTGATTGTCCAGGCTTCGACTCCGTATAAAAGGAGAGAGTATACGTATTAACTCAATTAATTAATCATTAATTAATTTTTAATTAATTCTAAATACATCTTACAACTATTTACACATCGTGTAGAAGAGGAATCTGGGTCTCGAGGGGAGTCTGACGAAGAAGAAGAGAATGAATTTTTAAGCTCAGATGAGGAGTTTGAAGAAGAAATACCATATTCGGACACAGAATTAATTTAGTTTATAGTTTTATTAGTTTTATACTTTTCTACCTGTACGTATATTTATAATAATAAATTTGTCTTTTTCTATTATATGTGCAAAATTAATAAAAAGTCATTTAAAAAACTATAATATATAATAATTACTCTAACCTTTCGAGGCACAACAACATGGGAATCGCCAGGTCACGTTATTTTTCTCGAGCGAACGGACTCGCTCAGCTACAACAGAGAACGCAAACAGCTATGGGTATACGCTCTTTCTCACACTGCTGCTTACCTATAACGCTTTTCATTTACATGCACGTGTAATTTGTTTGATCAGCTGGCAGTTGGAAGATTTCACCAAAAATTCCTGTCTTTTTTAGAATATTTATTTTTAATATTAAAAATACCCTGTCAAAATAACAATTGCACCTCCCTGTCGGGAAGGAATGTACATAGCTATGCATGTATAGTTGTATATTTTATACTCGTTAACAGTATGTACAGATTCAGATGAAATCTTCTGAAGTTCAGATGCACCCCTGAAAATAATCCTGGGGCGCCCATGCAAGGATCTTGCAGAGTTAAAATCGCCCTCAAATCGCCTGGCCTGTTAATTTCCTTTATATTTGAATATTTAAATTTACTTAAAGTTACGTCAATGATATTTTTTGTAATAAAAATGTGTACCCTTTTTTTAAATTTGGGGGGGATTTTTGGGGAAAATAACCGCTTTCCTCCAGCCAGACCGGCATTTTTGTATTCGGCTATCATAAAAGAATCACCTGACAATTTTTCAGGTTGCCTAAAATACCTACTCAAAAATGTCTCACAGCTCTTATACTATAAATGTGTGTGATAGCATCTAATTTTGATAATGAAGTAGTAGGGAATCGTAAGCTAAAATGAAGACGTTTATTTCTTGACTATCTAAAATTATCCTCTACATCCAAATTATCCTCAACTGTATCTTAAGTAGTACAATAGATTGTCAGAATACTCCGAAAATATAATTGGCGATTATCAAAATGGATTCAGACCAAATAGAGCCACTACAGACTAAGAACATAGGATAGAACATGCATACTAAGAACAATTAGAGAAAGCTTATTATGAATACCATATAGAACTATACAGTGAGCACGTAAAGGTTGGAATAAATTCATTTTCTCGAGAATGGACGATTTTGGAAAAAAATACCGAAACAGGTCAATTTTTATTTTTAAATTGCGACTTTTTGGCATATATATCATACTTGTCGTCACCCATATGGACGTGATGACGTCATCTACGATTTTTTTAAATGAGAGTAGGGGCCGTGTGATAGCTCAATTAAAAGGTAATTCAATTCTCTATTTAGTAATATAAACATTAACATAATTATTTATACAGGGTGTCCAAAAAATTTTTTGAATTAAATTTATTGACATAAAAAGAAGAAGGTGTGTAATTTATTTAACTCAAAATACATTTTACTCTTATCAGAAAACAGTTTATTTGACAAATGTTTATGTTTATTTGACATGTTTATTTGACAAAAATAATATTGTTTTTTGAAGATATTCTTCTTTAGCGGCGAATCGATTGAGGGTAAAATTGTACATGATCCGCGCGCCTGCGCACACTGACAGTATGTAGTTCTGACAGTATGTAGTTCATTGCTAATCTTTCAAGATAGGTATGTATGTATCTGTAACCGTGCAAATAAGTCATTAAAAGAATATATTAGTGGTTTTAGGAAATGTATTATTTATTATAATTCTTGTGTTTTTTGCATTTGTGTTTCCCTGTAGTAAAATAATAAACTATTATGTAAGCATAACATTTTTACACTATATGTCGCCGTGTTGTGTAATTATATCCGAAACTTACATGTCTATTTCTAGGGCCTCGCTGGAGTAGTGGGCAATGCGTTAGCACTGAGATTGGAAGGTTGCGGATTCAATTCCTGGGCGATTCATATTTTTTTTTATTTTTGGTTGTTTAAATAAAAAAATTTTGAAAGTGGTAGATAAGAAAGTTAGTTTGATTTTTAAATAAAATACAAATAACCTTTTAAGTATATTTATTTCGTTTAAATTACCTATTATATAATAGAAGAATATCTTCTTACGTGCGTACAAAGTACACACACACTCTTTTTTTCTTAAATTCAGTATTAAAGCAGCCACCCACCTTCCTCTTGACAGTGTGAACATTTAATTTAAGCGAAAAGCAATGATTATTTTTCAAATAATCATTTTTTTCTGTTCTTTGAGAGCAGTAAAATATATTTTGAATTTAATAAATTACTGGCATTCCTCTTTTTATGTCAGTAAATTTAATCCAAAAAAAATTTTTTGGACACCCTTTGTAAATAATTATGTTATTGGTTATATTACTGAATAGAGAATTAACCTTTCAAATGAGCTATCACACGCCCCCTATTCCCATTTAAAAAATCATCGATGACGTCACCACGCCCAGATGGGTGACGTTACTAGTATGATATATATGTCAAAAAGTCGTTATTTAAAAATAAAAATGGACCTGTTTCGGGATTTTTTTCCAAAATCGTTCATTCTCGAGAAAATGAATTTATCCCAACCTTTACGTGCTCACTGTATAATATATTATGTATTGTATCTAGACTTTAAACAAGCTTTTGATAGTGTGAAAAGAGACAAAATGCTGGAAGACCTCCGTAATCTAGGTATACCAAAAAAATGCATGGTTGCATGGTTCAAAAGCCGCAGTTAGAGTAGATGAAGGACTGTCTCCCCTGTTTGACATTAAGATGGGGGTGAGACAGGGAGACGCACTTTCAACCATGCTGTTCAACCTAGTTCTTAAGACGATCATCAGAAAAACCAATGTAACCGGCCATATAAATACCAAAATAGTACAAATTATTGCATATGCAGACGATGTCGCCATTATTAGTAGAAGCAAGACACGACTTAATGGAAACGTTCAAGGAAATTGATCCTGAAGCACAAAAAAGATTGCTTAAAATAAACAACACAAAAACTAAGTACATGACCATTAAAAGAACACCTGAGAATGAAAATAATATAGCAATAGTATTAAATAATATAACAAGTACACTATTGAACGTGTGGATGCCTTCACATATCTGGGCACAGAAATCAATCAGAAGAATTCCGTAAGTAGAGAAATTAATGCACATATTTCCAGTGGAATCGTACATACTATGCTAATAAAAGATTGATAACATCGAAATTATTAGACAAAAGAACCAAAATGACTATCTACAGAACCTTGATTAGACCCGTAGTAACCTGTGGTTAACCCCGTTAACTATAGAACACACGGCCGTAATAAACGCAATGCAAAATTGTAGAATAGACAGCAGATATATTAACTTAATAAAAGAAACTATGAACTTAGCTACAGCTACATACTACCTAAATGAAAATTAATACACGAACCCTGTACCATTAAACAGGGGAGTCAAACAGGGAGACACCCTATCACCCAAACTGTTCACCTTAGTTTTGGAGGACGTGTGTAAAAATCTAAATTGGAAATATAAAGAAATAAACATCAATGGCCGCTACCTCAGTAATCTACGATTTGCGGATGACATAATCCTGAGAACTACTGACCTACAAGAACTGCAAACCATGCTTTCAGAACTACACACATAATCTTCTAAAATAGGACTGAAAAGGAATTTAAACAAAACAAAAGTCATGCACTCCGAAGAAACCGTGACAATAATAAACGACAAAGTTATAGAAAAAGTTGAAGAATATATATACTTAGGACAAAAAATAATACTAAATAGGGAAATTCAAACGGAAGAAATAAAAAGAAGAAGAAAGTTAGCATGGGCAGCATTCGGCAAACTGAACTATATACTCAGAAATCAGCAAATTCAAATACATCTTAGATCTAAAGTTTTTGATGCATGCATTATTCCGATATTAACATATGGGGCACAAACATGGACAATCACAAAATAGAATATGAACAAACTCAGAGTCACTCAACACGCGATGGAAAGAGCAATGCTTGACATATCACTTAAGAACAGGAAAACAAACACATGGATAAGACAGAAAACCAAAGTCACCGATGTGGTACAAAAATCATTAAAATTGAAATGGGAAAACGCTGGACATGTAGCTAGGAGCGATCTTAACAAATGGCACAGAACAATTCTAACCTCGAGACCATAACAACACAAAAGACCCAGAGGCAGACCTCCTATGAGATGGACAGATGATCTGAAACGAACTGCCGGGAAAAATTGGCTACAAGTAGCGTAAAACAAAAAACAATGGAAAGGAAGACTTGAAGAGGCTTATGTTCAGATGTGGACGTGAATGGCTAGACGAAGAAGAAGAAGAACCTATGGTTGTGAAACATGGGTAATGACGAAAAAAGATGAAGCCCAACTCAGGGCATTCGAGAGAAAGATACTGAGAAAAGTATATGGCCCGGTGCAAGAGGAAGACAGCACATGGAGAATCAGGAGAAACGACGAGGTTAATGAACTGTATGAAGAGTATGATATTGTAAGATTTGTGAAAAGTCAAAGAACGTCATGGTTGGGACATGTTCAGCGACAAGAAGATACGAAAACGACAAAGAAGATATTACAGTGGGACAGAGCCGGATTTAAGGCAGTAGGGGCCCCTGGGCAGAATTGGTGTGGTTCCCTACATCCTGCCATTAAAAAAATTGTTGTTATAATTATGGTATCTACATAGTCAACTACAGGGTTTTCCCTTTTAGAAATTAAAAAAAAAACTATTCTAACTGGGAAATAAGCCAGAATTTAACTTGAAAAATTCTTTTTTTTCTTTTCTTATTGGATTGAGATTGCTTGATCCCTTCAGCCACGATAAAATGATTTTTTTGACATTTCGACTTCCACTTCGGACGTCGTTATCAAAATACAAAATATTAATGTAGGTATATTATATAAAATTAATATTTTGTATTTTGATAATGACGTCCGAAATGGAAGCCGAAACGTGAGTAAATTCATTTTTCAAGTTAAATTGTGGCTTATTTCCCAGTTAGAATAGTAAATTACATAAATGCCACAAACAAATAGCTTCAGAACAATATTAAAAAAATGTTGATCTACTTTTATCAATATATTTTTAAATAATAAAAAATACAAGGGCTTTATCTTGTTACATAGTAAAATATTAAAAATAAACATAGTTAAGATGCATGGTTAAGTCACGGTACTCTTCGAGATTTTTTAATTGAAAATTCCTTGATTATGTCGGACATGTCTAAATATCTTAAAACATCGTGTTCAATGCTCATTATTATAGAGAGATGATTCAAACGCTCTTCGGTATTATTGATGAGCCAACGTCATCTTTAAATGAATTGAAAATTTTTACAAATTATACCAGTTCGACACCTAGGTGTTCAACTAAAGCATTGTTGTACGAGTCAGTAAGTTTCAGTGAGTGAGGTTCAATTTCATTGCGAGTTAAATTTTCCAAATGATGTAAAAATCCAAAATTGGAATGAATGGATTCATATGCAGAAAGCCTCTGACTTAAAGACGAAATGAAGTGATCTATAATAGCTATAATATTTTGAGTCCTAAATTTCTCTGATTTTGTCATTTCAGTCTCTAGAGATGTTCCATTATCCAGTGGAGTCAGTCAAATATTCCTTATATTAAAAGAACATAAATTCATTAAGGGATCTAAGTGCCGCTACTCCTGAATTAAGGTCAATATTTGGATATTGGAGAATACTTATTTTGCTGTTTGTCAAGCAGACTTCATTTTCTTTTTTCAGAAGATTTCATTCCAAAATATTGCAAATATTCCTGTTTCCTGTAAACACATTCGATTATACAAACCATTCGCATTGCTACAAGTTTTAAATTGTTCCTCATCGTCTTCTGAAATTTTGGATTATGCTTCTTTAATCTGATTATAACGTATAACTCGTGCTTCTGCGGCATAACTTCTAGTTGACCATCTAGTAGTATTTACTCCTTTATGAACAATAATATTTCTGCCACGGTCGGCGTTGCTCTCGCTTAAAGACGCAACTTTTAAATATTCGATTAAAAAGTTGTATCTATTTGTAGAGGAAGTGAAAAATACATATAGTTCATATAGTGCTTCTATGAAATCAAAGAATGCTATGGCCGCAGGACAACACTGTTGCAGCTTGTGTAACTAAATTTAGAGAGTGGGCGGCACACGGAATCCACAACGCCAAGATATTATGTTATTTAATTTCAGCCTGAACACCATAATATTTTCCACTCATAACTGACGCGTTGCCGTAGGACTGTCCCATGCAGTTTTTCAAATCGATATCATCTTCTTGAAAGAGAAGAATTATAAAATTAAATATATCTTCTGCTTTATGATCGTGATTTCGCAAAAATACATTTTCAACAGGAGAGAAACCTTCCATGTAACGAAATATCAGAGTTAATTGATTGCCAAAAATTATTCTATGTGAATAATGTGCAGCTTTTTTTAAGTTTCGGGCTTTGTGGGGCCCCCGGAAAGTGGGGGCCCCGGGCAGCTGCCCAGCCTGCCACCCCTTAAATCCGGCCCTGCAGTGGGAGCCGGTAGGAAGGCGAAAAAAAAAAGGAAGGCCCAGGACGAGGTGGTTGGATGCCGTGGAAGACGACCTGAAAACCATGAATATAAGACAATAGAGAAGAAGGGCACAAGAGAGATCTGAATGGGAGGACATAGCCAGACAGGCAAAGACCCATCCAGGGTTATCATGCCAAAAGAAGAAGAAGAAGTATCTTAAGTAAAATATGGAATGCTTTGGTTAGTATTATATTACTATTGAAATTATATTGCTATCTGTAATTTTTATCCTTTTCTATAATAAATAACTTAATCTTAAAATGAATCTCGTCTTTATTGAAGTAAAACCAAACAATCTTCGATAAACCCGATCCACTAGCTTCGCGTTAATGTGTAGATATTGATAGACGAAACAACTTTTGAAATGATGAGATGGGATATTAAAGTGTATTATCAAGAAGTGAAGCGGAACCATTGTTTTTGTGCATCTGAACGCACGTACCTCATTACCGGCGGGAAGTGTGTGGCTCGTTCACAATGGCCGCTGCGGTGAACCACCGATACCGAAACCAGAGAGAAAAAATTATTCTTCCGAAGCAACAACTATGTGTCACGGTCCACCACCTTATTAGTTACGTAGAATCGAATATGATGATGATAAGATGAATTGGGAAAATAAGAAATTTCGAAATTAAATCATTTGTGCTGACTGATTATGAAAACGTAGGAGACCTTTCCAGTCATTGGCCTCTGTGTATGATACTTAATAGTCTAAGATACGATATAAAGTCGACCTGCATCGATCCGTTTAATGGAAAAATTTATTTGTTTTGTAATTTAGTATGTTAAAAATTATAAAGAACAAGGTACTTCAGGGTAATAAGCTAGAAATAGAAATAGACCATGTTCGGGACACTCAAAGATCCAGGTAGCTGACTACCTTTTTAGTTATTGTATACCTATAGGATGAAAACCTACCTGTTTCCTCCCTAGTGTTCGCGTCCGTTTTTAATTATTAACAATTTAGTGCAAAAATCGCGATTTTTTCGATTTTTTGCACTCCATTCAAAAGCTAAATATTTGACATAAAATTACAAAATTCAATTTTTTAGAACATTGAAAAACCTTCACAATTCCGATTTTTTAAACATAAAAAGTTAATTTGTTGCTACACAAACTGCAAAATAAGTGAAAGTCGTTATTTGATAATAACTTTTACAAATGTTTGTTGAACAATGTTACCAAGAAAGATAGTTATCCTCTGCCTCGGATCGACGACACGTTGGACACATTGGCTGGAAGTAAATTGCTTATTGATCATAATAAATTAACAGATAGCAATTATCATAAGATTCCTGTGGCAGTTTTATTAAATAAAAATAAAAAAAATATTTTGTGATTAAACTTTGCAATTCAAGAATCTGCACCTTTGGCTTTAAAAAATACATAACAAACAATAGAAAGGTGAGCAATATATACTGGAGCAAACTTTAGAAAAAGTATTAAAATGGAATAGAGTTGTAGCGAGTTAAACTAAAAAAAAACGTGATTTAATTTTTTTTATTTTTTGGGTAAAGTTGCGATTTTGACAATATTCCCCACCTAAAATTCAAAATACATTTCATTTTCGTTTTCAACACCATCAAAAACATAAAGTAAGTCAAAATTCGCCATTCACCACCCATGGTCAGTATCTCGAAAATAAGCGTTATTTTGGGAATTTATAACGTCGGTATTAGAAGTTGCAATATTTCTTTTTTCTATAAAATATTTTGAACTAAAAGTTTGCAGAAAACTTCTTTGTACTCTATATTTTAACATAAATGTGATTAAAAGCTAAATTTCAAATTTTGTCACTCAAGTTCTGCGATTGAACATTGTAATTCAGGAATCTGCACCTGTGACTTGAAAAAATTCGTAACTTTTATTAGAATAAGACTGAAAGCTTGAAACAGGTACCATTGTCTTCAGAAAGGTGAGAACTATAATATAGTGTAAACACTATATTATAGTGTAAAAATTTCAGAAAAAATATTAAAATGGAACAGAGTTGTAATGAGGTAAACGTAAAAAACGTGATTTTATTTTTTTTATTTTTAGTGTAAAATTGCGATTTTGACAATATTTTCCCACATAAAATTTAAAATAAACCTCATTTTCGTCTTCAGCACCATCAAAAACATAAAGTATGCCTAAAATTAGCCATTCACCTCACCCTGGTTAGTACCTGGTCATTTTAGGAGTGCCCGCCGCTCGCTCGCCTATATGTACATAATATAAAGTAAATAGTAAAACGCTAACGATTAATTTTATTTGGGGTGCTAAATAGGGGGAGATTTTCACGATTTGTTTACCAAAGAAAGGGGTCAACTTCATTTTGAGCGTAACTCGCTTAGTTTTGATGCTATAAACTTTTATAAAAAATGAAAATAAAGCTTTTTTGAACTTTTGAAAAGTTTTAATGAGTTTTCCCCGAAAATTTTTTGGTTATTTCACGTTGAAATATTCGATTTGGAATTGGATAAATGAACAATTTTTCATGAGTTCCAACTTTGCTTTTATTGTGTCGATAGACGATCAAGGCAAAGAGGGTAATAAACATTTATGAATTTGTATATTTTTTGTAAGAACTAAACCTAAAGCCTCGTGACATGGATCTCAAATATATTTTTTTTTTATTTTCGTATCACCAAATTGGCCACACACCATTAGATGGTATAAGTGGCTCCTGATTATATATATTGGTATCATCAAGAATCAAGCTGTGTTTGCTTTGTAGGTATTTTATTTCCATTTAGTACTGTGGCCAGGGGGGTACAACGGCCTCCTTTATTTAAATGGACTTACTAAAGTTTTTTATGTATTTTGACCCGTAGAACACGACTTTTTTGGGTAACAGTTGGTCCGGATATCGATAAGATTGTTATAAACAAAAAACTTGCAAAATTACAAAAAAGCGATTTTGCGCAAAACAAAACATTTTTTTCTATTTTTTGGGTCATTCTAGGCAAAAAATGTCCTTACAAATTTTTTCGTAGGATTCATAGTTTTCGAGATAAACACGGTTGAACTTTCAAAAAATCAAAAAATTGCGATTTTTGAACCCGAATAACTTTTGATTAACCCTTATCCGGGCAACACATTTTACTTACGTAACCGGGCAACTCGGGTCCGTTGGGCCCACCACTGTTCTTTAATATACTAATCATATTTACCCATATATTAGGTCTAATATTCA
Organism: Diabrotica virgifera virgifera; assembly: GCF_917563875.1. Lineage (NCBI taxonomy): Eukaryota > Metazoa > Arthropoda > Insecta > Coleoptera > Chrysomelidae > Diabrotica > Diabrotica virgifera. Next base: position 65,458,118 of record NC_065449.1, on the reverse strand, counting down.
TTTTTGATTTTTTATTAAAGTTAAATTTCAATTCTTTAGATTAAAAAAAGGTGCTACTATAGTACACTGAGATTACCCACTGGAAGAACAAAGCAAGGAACAGAACAGAATGGCGGAAAATCCTAGAACAAGCCAGGACCCAAAAGGGTTGTCGAGCTACTGATGATGATGATGCTACTATAGTACATATGCGGTCTACTTTGAGGGTGCGATCTACCTGAAGGATTTGCACAAAATAATGAAATGCAAAAAAACTTTTGTAGAAAAAATATTTATTTACAAGTAATGAAGATTTGAAGCCAAAGAAGACTTAGTTAATAAATAAATAAAATCTTTTGTAAATCTAATAGGCCATTTTATTTGAAAAGAGGGATTGGTATTTACGCATACCCTGAAAAAAGATTACGGTGTTGTTGCCTTTCATTATTGTGTGAAAATCCTTCTGAGAAAAGAGTATAAAAGAGAAAATATAGTAGGGCCATAAAACTTACTCCAAAGTATATCTACATTATGATTGTTGACACTCAGGTGCCCTGCAGTTAGTAGGAGTCCAATAAAGGCATATATCTCTGTAGAGTCGCAATATATCCAGTTCTCTATCCCCAGGACTTTTTCGGCTTCTTTATTTGTACACTTCACTATTTCGTTCACAATTTTTTCGTCCACAAACAAACAAAAGGAATCAACAGGGTCATCCACACTTTGACCAGGGGCTAACATTACTTTGTGCACTTTGCTTTTTATTATGTCGCAGGATCGCATACGTCCTGTCGGTTGTGGTTGACTCTTCCAGTTAGTTCTATACTTAGTTTCAAAAAAAATGTTTTTTTTCTCTGATTCTGGCTTTGGTTTAGAACTAGAACCTTTAGCCACGTAATTGTATAACTTATCACTAAGTCAGGGGAGTAATGTGTAGTGTGTGTTGAGTAAGTGTCTTGTTACTTTGCAAATTCGACGTCATTGTCTTTGCAAAGAGACGCTAATTGTTTCCGAACGTCTGCGGTCCCTCCGGTGAGTACTAGTTTCAAAAATTACACACTCTGAAATCTAGGAACTGGTAGCTACACATTCTTCTTCATTATCACTCAATACTACTTGCTGATCATCCTCTTCACTTGGTTCCGAAAGATGATCTTCAATTTCAGAGTCACTTTCAATGCCAACTACTTCAGGAGATTCTTCATCATCGGAATCCCATAAATTATTAGCAATATCTTGCAGTTCTGCAGCTGATAATGGTTTTCGGGACATTTTATTCGCACTATCTACTTTCACTGCAATTCAATATAATTTTACTGGCTTAGTAGTTGTCGACACTAACATCGGTATCAAACGACTGATAGCAGATGCATTATTTATTTCAAAATATGTATAGGTACCCACCTAAAAATACTATTACATTCCAACAATCATTATCAGTTTTTACAATTCATTTAAAATAGATATAACACCTATTGTAAGCATCTCTTTGATGTTCACATCAAAGAGATGTTTAAATTGTTTGTTGCACGTTTAGACTTTATTATTGGATTTCCGGAATCATAAAAGTCTTTTACATAATCCACAAAAACATTACCTGACTGCCAGATTAACTTCTGTAACAAAGATTTAGACTTTAGGTATAAATACAAGTAGGGCCCGACAGGCTCGTATTGCCCATTTACGTGACAAAATTCTTTCGACGCAATAATTTCAAAAATAATAATGAATATTTTGAATAGCTCATGACTATGTTGAAGGAAACACACTTCTAAACAAATTCAGTGATGCATAAAATTCAATAATTTTTTTTTATCAGTTTTTGATAAAAGAATTGGCGTCTGGGGCCCGCCCGGCCCACCTTGCCCGGATAAGGGTTAAAAAATAAAATAGCAATTTAAATTCTGCAAGTTCTTTGTTTATAGACTAAGAGCCGCTATAAGTGAAATTTGCTAATCATTTTAGGCACGATAAGCCCTATAACTTAAATAGTAGAACCTAAAAGAAAACGTATGAAAACTGTGCCGTCACTTTTTGTGGCACATGCGTCGACAGTGGCGCATCAAACTTTCCACTTATGGACGGGATAAATAAATTAAAAGGTACCTACCCTTCATCACTCCCAGAATTATTTTTTTTTTCATTTCTTTAAGTTCTATGTGATTAAAAGATTGGACTTAGAGTAATTTTCCCACCACCCCCTTTCCCCAGCATCAAGAACTTCATTTTTCGTTTCTATTTTTTTAGGGGGGTTCCAATCAATTTTAAAATTTCAAAAAATTCCCACGCATAGTTAAGACTTTTACAAAACATGTCTATTTTTTATAGACCCCTACGTGAAGTGTACCTACATAACCTAATACATAATACATAATCAAAAAAAAATTATTTTGGAAAAAAGCGTATAACTTTTTTGGGTATGGCTGCAGGTTTAATTTTTTTTATCTTGTGTATTTTATCAAACAATATCAAACAATAAAAAACAGTTTTCTGGATTTTTGAAGGTGGCGGAAAAATCTGAAAAAATTAGAAATATAGTGTTTGATAAAATACACTAAATTTAAAAAAAATTAGACCTGCAGACATACCCAAAACAGTGCCGGATTAACCATTAGGTGGACTAGGCGGCCGCCTAGGGCCCGGGCACTTGATGGGGCCCGCATCCCACACAAATGCATTAAATAATATTGAATTTTATTTAAGCAGTAATTTAAAAAAAAATTTAAAATGTTAAAAAAGTCAAATAGGGCTAACTGGGACAAAAAAAGAGAATAGTTAATTTATGATTTCCACTGAAATTCAGTTTTTTCCTTATGTTAGGACTTTTAACCTTTATAAAAAATGGCAACGGTGGCAACACCGCGCGCGCCTCAGTGACACCTAAAAACTAGAATTCGAAAACTAATAATGTTGTTAAGAGTGTAGACAAGAAAACAGACTACAGACGAATACGCGAACCAAGAAGTGTATTTTATGTAATTTGTACCTCTTTCAATTAATTACAATTATCATACAGTCCACTAGTGTTTATTTCGATTATCAGCGACAGGAAACGAGTAAATTCCAAACATTTTGGTCAAAAGAGCCGAATTTATTATCTATTAGCCGGCATGAGGCAATATTAGCGCCAAAAACTAGTAGACGCTAACCAAGTTAATAGTTCCAAGTTCTAGTGTCATTTCCAGTGGCCCAATTCAGCGAAAGAGAAGTACGTACAGCAAGGTACGCGACAAGCGACAGCTATTCATCAGGACCACTGCAAATAAAGGTCAGATCCTTCCATTTTTATATATTTCATTCTTAACCGATCATTTTATAATTCGTTGGTTTATTTGACAATAATTATAAACGATTTTATGCAATTCTATCAATATCAATCTAGTTAAATGATATTACCTTCTGTTTGCGATATTTGTGTACAATTATATATGTGTTTTGATATTTAATTTCAATAATAATCCATAGTTAAATTATAAGTACCCATTTGTCGATTTTATCAATTTTATTTACTAAGATGGCGACCTCAAATGAAGTAGTAGTAGTAGACGATTTAAAAGATTTAGTTAGACTTCGTGGAACAAATAAACAAAAGTTAACTTTGCTAGAGAAATTCATTACTAAAACAAAAGACAAGGGTGACTTTGATATTCAAGATGTTCAATTTAGATATGATAATCATATAAACTTACTAAATGATTTTGATATAGTTCAAACAGAGATAGAAAAGAAATGTTCTGAGGGTCAATTACCGGAGCACTATTCAGAAAGAGAGGAGTTTGAAAATCGATTTTATGCGGCACAAGCATATTTAAAAACCATTTTAAGACCGGTAGCGGTAAACAGTAATAACGTACAATACGGTCAATTAGGTCAATCTAGTGAATTTAAAGCAGTGAGTGATCCCCTGCAAAATGTCCTATTACCGAGAATAAAATTGCAAACGTTCTCTGGGGAGTTTCAATTTTGGGTTAGTTTCAAAAATAGCTTCAATGCGACCATTGCGAATAATGCATCCCTTAGTGATGGGCAGAAGTTTCATTTCTTGAAGGCTTCTTTGCAAGGGTACGCAGCCAGTTGTATTGAAGGTTTAGGCCCGCTTGCTCATTCGGAGTTCAACTCTAGTTCAGCGCCATTACCGCGTTCAAGGCATGAAGTGCGTACCACCGTACAATGCACTTCATGCCTTGAACTCGGTTATCGCGCTGAACTAGAGTTGAACTCCGAATGAGCAAGCGGACCTTAGAGAGCGTAGATCAACCATTTCAGAAAGCCTGGGATTTATTATGCGATAGGTTCGATAAAAAACAGTTTTTAATAGACAGCCACTTTAAATCATTACTAAATTTAACCATGATGCAAAAAGATAATTATAATTATGCTAGTTTTCGAAATATGTTAGACGAGATATCCAAACATTTAACTTCCTTGGAAGGTATAGACGTACCAAAAGAAAAGTTATATGATTCATTTATGATACATATCTTAATCAACAAGTTCCAGAAAAATACTATACGCGAATGGAAAGAAACTAAGGTTGCAAACGATTTGCCTACTTTAGAACATTTTATCAATTTTTTAAAAAATAAGACGGACATACTACAAAGTTTGGATGAATCTCAAACGGCTAAATCACAGTCTTCAAGTTCAAATAAGTATCATAACAGATCTAACAATCTAGTGCACTTTGCGGTTAAAAACCGATGTAATTTTTGTAGAAAGGAACATTCAATTTATAAATGTCCCACCTTTAAAGCGTTATCAGTCGAAGAGAGGTTTCGGGAAGTTAGAAAACTTAAATTATGCGAAAATTGTTTATTAAGTGGTCATGATAAGAGAAATTGTAAATTTGGTCCATGTCCTGTTTGTAAGACTCACAAACATAACACGTTGCTTCATAAAGATTATGCAGAAGTTTCAATTCGTGACACTAATCATCAAGTAAGTTCACCTAGTACTTTTGATCATAGAAATGATGGTGTAGAACAGCAAATAAGTATAAATTTTGCAAAAAATGAGAGTCAAGTTTTATTAGCTACAGTTATGTGTAATATTAAAGACCAAGATGGTAAGTTTCATAAGTGCCGAGCATTACTTGATTGCGGTGCACAAATGAATTTAATCACCGAACGCTTTTGCAATAAATTAAAACTACAATTAACTGATACAAACTGTTCAATTACTGGTATTAGTCAGCGTTCTTCTAACATTAGTAAAAAATGTTCATTAAAAATATTTTCACAATTTTCAGATTTCAATTCTAGTATATCATGTCTTGTAGTACCCGTTATTTCAAGTAGATTACCTGCTTATCCTATTGATATGAATAATATTCGATTACCTCACAATATTAATTTAGCAGATCCAGAATTCAATTGTCCTAAAGAAATTGACTTGTTATTAGGCGCTCACATTTTTTGGGATCTTATATTGCAAGATAAAATATCATTAGGTAAAAATCTTCCATTACTAATCAATACTCATTTAGGTTGGGTTGTAACAGGTACAGTTCCAATTAATTCAGATAAATATGTATGCAATTTTGTTGAAGTACACATCCCTGAAGATGATCAATTAAAAAAGTTTTGGGAACTAGAGGATGTTCAAACCAAGAATGAATTTCTGTCTCAAGACGATCTCATTTGCGAATCTTTATTTAAACAAGACACATCTCGTAATGAGAATGGACAATTCGTGGTAAAATTACCATTAAAATATTCTCCTAGTCTATTAGGTGATTCAAAGCAAACAGCTATTAAAAGATTTAAGTCATTAGAATCAAAATTCTCCAATTCCTATTTTAAACAACTCTATTTTGAATTTATTCATGAATATGAAAACCTAGGTCATATGAGTAAAATTTCTATTAATTCAGAACATTCCTATTTTTTACCACATCATGGTATATTAAAAGAGTCTAGTGTAACTACAAAACTTAGAACTGTCTTTGATGGAAGCTGCCAGAGCTCATCAGGATATTCTCTTAATGACCTTCAATATGTAGGTCCTAAAGTGCAAAACGATATTTTAAACATTTTGCTAAGATTCAGAATTTATAAATATGTTGTATCAGCAGATATTTCTAAAATGTACAGACAGATACTCATACATCCAGAACATAAATATTTACAACAAATTCTTTGGCGTGAAAATAATAATGAACAATTTTCTATTTATCAACTGAATACTGTCACATATGGCACTAGATCAGCACCTTATTTAGCAATTAAATGTATCAGAACATTAGCTGAAGACAATTTAGACAAGTTTCCATTAGCTTCTAGCACAATTTTAAATGATATGTATGTTGATGATTTATTAACAGGATCTAATGATCTAAGCGAACTACAAGAAAGATGCAAATCTATTTACAATATGCTCAAATCAGCTCATTTTATTCTGAGAAAATGGATTTCAAATGATCAGCAAGTAATTACAGATTTTCAAGAATCCGATGTCTCAAATTCAGTATTAAATTTGGGAGATCACGATAGTTGTAAAACATTAGGTGTCCAGTGGCTAAATTCTTCTGATTCGTTTACCTTTAACATAAACAAATTACGTAGTCACGAACCATTTACTAAAAGACATATTCTATCGAATATTGCGCAAATATATGACCCTCTAGGTCTGTTAAGCCCGTCTATTATTATTGCAAAAATGCTCATTCAGCAATTATGGACTCTTCATATTTCGTGGGACACTCCAATCCCTTTGGATTTGCAACAGACTTGGTTACAATTTCAAAATAATATTAATATTTTTAATCAGATATCTATTCCTCGTAAAGTTGTCTCGAATACTTTACTTGACATTCATTGTTTTTGTGATGCATCAAAAGCTGCATATGCTGCGTGCATTTACCTTCGAAGCATCGATGATTCAAATCAATATCACATTAATCTTTTGTGTTCAAAAACTAAAGTTGCACCAATCAAACTTGTAACTATTCCGAAACTAGAACTCTGTGCTTGTTTATTAGGTGCACAACTAATAAACACCGTAACAGAAGCCATTCAAGTCAATGTTCCTATTTTCATGTGGTCTGATTCTCAGGTAGCACTAAGTTGGATTCATACAGATCCTAGTAAATTACAAGTTTTCGTTGCTAATCGAGTATCCAAAATTCAATCGTTGTCCAACACATTTACCTGGAATTATGTTAACAGTTCAAGTAACCCAGCAGATATTGCATCTCGTGGTATTATGCCTGAAAAATTAATTTCCAATACAATTTGGTGGAACGGACCACTGTTTTTGCAATTGCCACAGTCAGAATGGCCTAATGTGGATTTTAAGTTAAAAACTTCAGAACTGACAGAGTTGAAAAAGACTTCTAAAGTGTTTCAAGTTATATCAGTACAATTGTCAGATTTAATCACTAGATACTCAGATTTTATTACACTTCAAAGAATAACAGCCTATTGTTTACGTTTCATTTACAATTTAAGAAATAAATCTAATAAACGTACGGGTAATTTATCTATTGCAGAATTAGATGAAGCCCATATTAGTATCGTCAAACAAGCTCAATTAGAGTCATTTGCTGACGAATTATCCTTTTTCACAAGGGGCAAGCAACTTCCAAAAAATAATAGACTTTCTTCATTAACTCCATTTTTGGATAATAAAGGAATTCTTCGAGTAGGTGGAAGACTCAACAATACGTATTTATCGTTCAATACTAGACATCCTATTCTTCTGTTATCCAAACACTATTTTACTAAGTTAATTTTCGAGTATAAACATAAGCAACTATTTCATCCAGGTCCTCAATTATTGCTTGCATCAGTAAGACAACGTTACTGGCCTATAGCAGGACGTGTCTTAGCAAAACAAACTGTCAAAAATTGTTTGACTTGTTTCAAGTTTAATCCTACACCCTTTTTAAGTCCAATGTCAAATCTACCAAATAATCGAATTAAACCTAATTTTCCATTTGATGTGACTGGTATAGATTATGCAGGTCCTTTTAATATCCTTAGTAAAAAGGGGTGCGGAGCTAAACTATTAAAATGTTATTTGGCATTATTCATTTGCTTTTGCACAAAAGCTGTCCATTTAGAAGTTGTGTCGGACCTCACAAAAGAGAATTTTTTAGCAAGTTTAAAAAGATTTACCGCTCGACGTGGTATACCTAGTACTATTTATTCAGACAACGGCAGTACCTTTGTAGGAGCCAACAATTATCTGAAACAGTTAGGACATTTTTTACAGAAAAATTACAATTCTATTGAAACGGCTACAAGCGAGCTACGAATAAAATGGATCTTCATTCCTCCTTATACACCTAATCATGGGGGGCTGTGGGAAGCAGCTGTTAAAAGCACTAAGCATCATTTGAAACGAATATTAATTAATAATAATGTAACATTTGAAGAATTTAACACCCTTATCGTACAGATAGAAGGTATATTAAATTCACGACCATTGTTTGACATGTCAAATAGTCCTAATGACTTATCTCCTATTACACCTTCCCATTTCCTAATTGGTAGACCTCTTACGTCATTGCCAGAGTATGACGTTCACAATATAGCCAGCTGTCGCTTAACCAGATTCCAACATGTGCAGCAGCTGTACCAGCAATTTTGGGGTCAATTTTCCAAACAATATATGTCTCAATTACATCAACAGTACAAATGGAAGGATCCAGCTAGCAAAATTCGATTAGGAACCCTGGTTCTTATTAAAAATGATTCTGTTCCTCCTTGTCAATGGATTACTGGACGAATCACGAAGTTATGTCAAGGTAGAGATGGAGAAACCAGAGTAGCAGAAGTAACCACCATGAAGGGATCAGTTACTCGTTCAGTAAGACATTTGTGTCCTTTACCAATGCAAGAAGACATCAACAATTGACAATTATTTGTGTTTGTTTTATTTTTTGTGTATTGAGATATTTTACTATTCAATATTTTATGTATATATTTTTGAAGGTGCCCTTCAAAAGGGGGGCTATGTTAGGACTTTTAACCTTTATAAAAAATGGCAACGGTGGCAACACCGCGCGCGCCTCAGTGACACCTAAAAACTAGAATTCGAAAACTAATAATGTTGTTAAGAGTGTAGACAAGAAAACAGACTACAGACGAATACGCGAACCAAGAAGTGTATTTTATGTAATTTGTACCTCTTTCAATTAATTACAATTATCATACAGTCCACTAGTGTTTATTTCGATTATCAGCGACAGGAAACGAGTAAATTCCAAACACCTTTGTCTTCTGTCAAATATCAGGAAAATACAACCGACTTCAAGACAAATTAAACAGTTATCTTCAAAGGCATTTTTATATTCCATGTTCTAATCATTCCCTCAATTTGGTAATCAATTTTGCATAGAAGCTGGTAATTATTTTGGTATGGTACGTTTTTTTTTTCGATTTCTACCCACCGATGGGCCTTATCCATTCACTCATGGTAAAATAGTGCAAAACCTCCGGATTTTAAAGAACCTTTGGATTTGAAACAAGAGCTTGGATTGACATGAAATTTGATATAAGCATAGCTAACATCTAACATGTCAAAGAAAAAAGTGATATTGTGCCAATATGTGTTTTTGCTCTACGGTTGAGTCCACCTTTTCTCGTGGGTAAATACTGTCAAAATACGTCCGGAAGTGTATAAGCTGACTAATTCTAAGCAACTTTTGTCCGATAGAGTTTTTTCATCAAGTCAATACATTTCGAGTTATTTGCAAGTGAATATCTTCATTTTTCAACAAAAAATAACACGTTTTTAGACGTTTTTTTGCAAATAACTCAAAAAGTAAATATTTTATCGAAAAAATATTCGAAAAAGCTATAGCAAAATAACTATAGCTTTTAAAAATTGAAAAAATGGTGTATGTGTGCAGTCTGTAGACCCAGTAGAAGCAGAGTTGTAGCTAATAAAAAGTAGGTCTTATTCGTCAAATTCCAAATCGAATATTTCAACGTGAAATAATCAAAAAATGTAGCACTTTCATGAAAAACTCATCAAAACTTGTTTAAATGTTTAAAAAAGCATTATTCTTGTCTTTTATAAAAATTTGTAGCTTAAAAAGTAAACAAGATGCGCTCAGAATAAAGTTGATTCCATTTTTTGGGTAAAAAAACTGGTGAAAATAACCACCTAATTACCATGCCAAATGAAATTAATCCTTACCGCTTCGCAAGCTACTTTACTTATGTATTGTTTATATGCTCTGTAAGTTTTATCGGTATAAAGTGCTTATTTATAAAAGGGCTGTAGTAGAAAGGGCTTGAACAAGTCACTAATCACGAGTGTATTCAATTTTTTTTATTTGGCTTAATGCCTCAACAACTAATGGCCATTCGCATGGTACAGTGGATTTTTTCAATCAGGTACCTTGTGTAATGGGTAGTGTGTGTGTTGAGTAAGTGTCTTGTTACTTAGCAAAGTCGTCATTGTTTTTGCAAGCAAACGCTAATTGTATCAGAGCGTCTGCGCTCCCTCCGGTGAGTACCGATCTGACAAGAATAGAAACTATTTTCATTTATTAATTTTTAATAAATGAAAAATTCTCTACCCAGGGTATGCAAATTTTGAACAGTCATATCTTAACCAATTTTTATCTTACAAAAAAGCAAAAATCTGAAATATTTAGAAAAGCAAAATCTACATTTTTTTACTCTTTAAGATTTTTGGTACCACTAATAATTTTTAGTTAATTTAAAAAAAAAATACATTTTTTTTCAAACTTTTGAAAAATTTGTTTTACTTTAAATCTCAATGTTTTGAAATATAATCACTGTGAACCGGTGAAACTTACATATCATATAAATAATATACTTATAATTTTTTTCAAGATTTTTATAAATTTTCAAGATTTTTTGGCCAAAAAAAGGAATCAACATTATTTTAAGCTTTACTTGCTTAATTTTGATACTTGAAACTTGTTAAAAAAAACAAAAACAAAACTTTTTAAACACTTTAAAAAAGTTGTGATGATTTTTCACCAAAAAGTGCTTCATTTTTTTGGTTATTTACGTTGAAATAGTTGATTTGGAATTTGTCGAATAAGAATCTACTTTTCATTAGCTCCAGTTCTGCTTATACTGGGTCTACATATGTACTTCATACTTCATACATATACTATTTATTAAATTTTGTATACGCTATATTTTTACTAAGAATATTTGTTCGATAAAATACTTAATTTTGGAGTTATTTGCGAAAAAGCCGTCTAAAAACGTGTTTTTTGTTGTTGAAAAATGAACATATTCACTCACAAATAACTCAAAAAGTATTTAGGTCTGGATCCCGCGTATGAAAAAAAAGTTGATTAATAGCAAGCTGAAAATTTGTTAATAGCTTAAGGGTGTCTAGTCGGACAAACTTTGATATATGGGAACACTGGAACAGGGGAAGTTTTAATTGTGGAACAGGTTAAAAATTTGGAACGGTCAGACCACAAAAACGGCACATGTATTTTGTCCGACAGAACAGACATAAACTCTTCGAACAGAGATTAAACTCTCATGCAAAAATTAGACTGCTATTTATTACCAAATGCGAGTTTTAATGAGTGGAACATGTAAAATATGTCAAATGACAGGAATTATGACAGGTGATAAATAGCAGTCTGATTTTTGCATGAGAGTTTAATCTCTGTTCGGAGAGTTTAAGTCTGTTCTGTCGGACAAAATAAATGTGCCGTTTTCGTAGTGTGACCGTTATAAATTTTTAACCTGTTCCACAATTAAAACTGCCCCTGTTCCAGTGTTCCCATATATCAAAGTTTATCTGACTAGACACCCTTAAGCTATTAACAAATTTTCAGCTTGCTATTAATCAACTTTTTTTTCATACGCGGGATCCAGACCTAATTGATTTAGTGAAAAAGTCAATAGAACAAAAGTTACTTAGAATTAACCAGTTTATCCATTTCCGCACTGATTTTGAATGTATGTTTTTTCACCCCCTAAGGGATGGCACTCATACCCAGGGCAAAATCACATATCGACACAATATCCTTTTTTTTCTTTGGCATATTAGCTATGGACTCTTGATGAGAAGTTGTTGCGAAATGTAAAAAAAAAGAACAATGATCTTTTTTATATTGTCGCAATTTATTTTTGGAGTAACTACTTCCCAAAACAACATAAATATCTGTAAATTTGTTTTAAGTAAATGGTCGCTATAAAGGGGCCTACTTCTTATGGCCGCCTAGAGCCCCATGATGCCTTAAACCGTCACTGACCCAAAAAAAAGTTATACGCTTTTTTCCAAAATAAAAATTTTTTGAGGTTATGTACACTCAACCTAGGGGTCTATAAAAAATTAGACGTGCTTTGTAAAAATCTTAGCTATGCGTGTAAATTTTTTGAAATTTTAAAATTGTTTGGAATCACCTTAAAAAAAATAAAAACGAAAAATGAAGTTTTTGATGGTGTCATTATTTTTCTTTTCTATTTCATTCGTTTATTCACTGTACGTTGCATTGTCTTCTAATGTCTTCACTCCTCTTTCGATCTCTCAGCGTATTTCCTGTAATTCTTCTCAGTAGATACTCTCGTCTTTGCCGTTTCCAGTACTAGTCTGTTTGTGTTAAAGCTGTATCGGATCTTGTTTCTGATGCATATGTCACTATTTGTCTTACACTGGCTTTATAAATTCTTGACTTTATCTCAGTAACTTGACAATGTTGTCCAAGGTATTTTACTTCCATTACTTGTTCAATACTGATACTATCAATTTCTATTTTACATCTGATTGGTTCTTTACTAATTACTATTGTTTTAGTTTATATATAATGGATTTCTACTACTGTCGCCGCCTCTCCATACCCAGCTTCAAATTTTTTCTATCGTAACACATATCTTCATCTAATTGTTTTAGTTTTCTGATATGAAATAGTCATATTGAATTCTTTTGCTGTTATTTTAAATCTGTGGACTAATCTTTGCAGAATATCTTCGTCTTGGGCTATCAACATTGCGTAGTCTGCGTAGCAGAGTATTTTCACTTCTTTGTTTCCCATCCTATATCCTCTTCCTTTGTTGACGTTTTTGATGATTTCATCAAACGTCTCCCTGTCGTATTCCGCTACCAATATCTATAGGTTACGTAAGTTGTCCATCTATTCTGACTTCCATTTTATTGTTTTGGTAGAAGTTTTCAATAGTTTTTATGATATCTAGGGAGACTTACTTCTTCGCTATTATACAGAAGATGGATTACATCTTTGAGTTTTACTCTGTCAAAAGTTTTCTTCAAGTCAATCAGACATAAAAATGCTGGTCTATTATACTCTAGTGATTTCTCAGTAATTTGCTTTATGACGAATATTGCATCTGTACACGATCTTCCAGTACGAAAACCCCGTTGTTCATCTGCTAAACTTATCCTCTGATTCATTAGGTCTTGTAAAATTTTAGTTGTAAGCTTTAGGGTAGTATTTGACAAGTTGATACCTCTGTAGTTTTCTGGCTGCTTTTTATTTCCTTTTTTGAATACCTAGTAGAATTAGTTCGCTCGTTTCCTATTCTTCCGGTACCTACCTATTCAGGGCCCCCGCAAGGCTGAGCGGCGCCCACGTGCTGGATATATTTTGGCGCCCTTTAAATCTACCTATATCCAATTATGAAATAAATCTATAATTTTTTATTTTTTACTTCTTTTACAACAGAAATTGCAAGAACTCAAATTTTATTTTTTTTGTAACTAATTTACTGATAATGGCAAAAAAACAAATAAAACTTTAATATGTATATTAGTTAAGGGCGTAGGCGTAAAATTTCGGGTCAATGTATAATATGTAAGAATTTTTGAAACATTTTAACGCAGAATGAAAGATAACATTATTACCGAGGGCCGAAGTCCCTTAGAATGACCAAAAAGTTGTTTTGAATGAGATATTTGAAATTAAAAATTACGCTAAATTTTCTTTTTTTTTCACCCCTGTAATTTATTAAAATAAACATTATAAAAGTTTTCAGGGACTTTCAGCTCTCGGTAATAAAGCAATCTTTCATTCTGCGTTTAAACTTTTCAAAAATCTTACATATTAGTTTTCTCAGGATTCCAAAAAAATGAATGGATTTAAAACACATTGACGCCAAATTTTGCGCCTACGCCCTTAAATCTAGAAATCGATATCTTAAATCTAAATTGAGTTAAATGGGTGTTTTTCTAAATTTGACGGCAGCAAATTCGTTTATAATATCTTTAATGTCAATTCTATTGACGAGCTCTTGCTCGATGGTTAATATTACCAAACCAGATAATCTTTCCTGTACCATAGTACAGCTCAAACAATTTTTAATTAACTTTAATTTTGAAAATGATCGCTCACCAGAAGCAACAGACACGGGTAAAGTGAGGATGATTCTTCGTGAAACAGTGATATTTGGTAAAGATGAAGTTAGATTATTTTTAAATATATATTGAAGAATATAAGTGGATCTGATGAGTTAGGTAATTGAAGTACCTAATTATAAAGCTTTTATCTCGATAAATAAATCAGTTGCATCAATCTTTACTTTTGCCTCCGCCTTTACTGGATCAGTTATCTTTTGTTGAAGAGCAAGAAAATGTTTTAAAATATCATGGTCACTTAATGTAAAAATATCACCGAAAAAACCAAAAACATTATCATAATAAGACATCGTATCAAATCTACTATTCAATGAATTTGATCAATTATTCAAAAAAAAAATAATATTTTAAACGCGTTTTTTGGATATTGAAATGTCTCGTTTCTATGTTCATAATCGAAAAATTTATTTTATATTTTCGTTTCACGATATTTAACGAAGGAAAACCTTGTTCATCAGCTGCCAATTTTCCCACTTGGGCAATTATTTCCTCAACAACATTTTCATATCTGTAATTTTTTTGGCCATTGGCATGATACAGTTGATTTCACATTCAGATTATAGTGTAATGTGTAGTGTGTGTGTGTGTTGAGTAAATGTCTTGTTATATAGTAAAGTCTATTTCATTGTCTTTGCAAAGAGACGCTAATTGTATCCAAACGTCTCCCTTCACCGATCCCACATGGATAGAAATTATTTCTATTAACTGATTTTTAATAAAGAAAAATTTGATACTCAGCTGGGATTCATAACTCAAAACCCTTTGATCCAAAGGTCGGCTCTCTTACCATTGAGCCACACAGGGCCGGCGATAACGGGCCTGCAAGTGATGCTGCACTGCCCCAAATAGGGGCGGGCGCCCCTATTTGGGGGCGCCAAAATGAGCTTTTTGCTGCTGGTCTTATACAAAATACATACTAATTTTAAAAACCTAAGGGGAATTATGCTAGTTTTGCAGGCGAGCACCTTATACCTTAGCGCCGGGAACCACAGAAGGGGGAGACTGTTTTTTAAAATGATCAACTAGATTTTTAAATAGTTTTGACATACTTTAATGTCAATTATTGTATCATTTTGCTTATAATATTTATCTGGAATAAACATGATACCAAATAATCATTATGATCTCTATAAATAAATCTAAATGATTGGATATTTAATAGTAAAGCACTTGCTTGATGTCTACTTGCTATTAGAATTTCAAAAACGTTAGTTTATAAATAAATATAATGGTACATATTATTTTTATATTACTATCTATGCCTTTTTATAGCATGTATTATATTTATCAAATTGGGTGTTTCTATCAAATTATTAAAAAATCTATTTAACCCAAAACCCAAGCTATCCACCGTTAAAATTTATTTTTCAAAATTTGAATTCCTCGTCTCAAAAAAACCCAATGCCAAATTTTTATGAAATTATTTTAATTTAAAAAATCCACGAAAGTTTCAAATCTGGACAGAATATTACAACCCAACAAGTTTTGACCTCTAAACAAATTTTTACGATTTACGGATAAGTACTGCAAAATAGGTATTCCGATATTATACAGTTTTAAAAAAATACAATAATATATAGTAGTAAATTATTAACACCAAATATAAAATAAGATCTTAATTATTTTTTTATTAATAAACAATTTTTTTTTATTTTTGAAATTTCTCCAAATGTTCGTTAAAAATGTAAAATTAAAATTGTATAAGAAATGAATATCTCGTTAAAATAAATATTTCTTATTTGCCAAACCTTCGCTTTGGCGCCCTTTTCGGGCTGCGCCCGCGTGCGTCGCATGCGTTGCACGCCCGGTTACGGGGGCCCTGTACCTATTTTATTGTGCTTTATGATTTTGTTAATTAACGTTGTTAATTGATCTGTCATTGCTGCTCCACAATATTTCAGTAATTCGTTTGGTACAGCTTTTCAAGTGTTTTTTACACATACTGTGTACAACTTCCTGTGTACATACTTATGTTAATATCTTTTCATTTGTGATAATTTGTGGTGTTTCCGCTTCTACCATCATTTGTTCTTCCTCTGCATAGAGCTTTTTTAAGATAGTCAATCCATGTAGGTATCCTTTTCTATGTGTTTTGGTTCTATTAGTTCCTTTAGCTCCGTTCTTTGGCCTCTTATAAAGCGCCATATTTCTTTTTGGATACCATAAAAATCATGTTCCATCTCTTTCGAAAACGTTCACAGTGGCCATTTTTTATTCTTGTTAAGACTGAATTGTTTCGTTTCTTATTGCCTTAATTATTATCGTATGCCTCTTGTGTCTTAATTGACATGTAAGTATTTTAGGTAAGCTTTTTTCTTTTTTTGCATTTTTTCTTCACTTCTGTACAAAACCAAAGAATACACTTAGACGTTAATACTGCCGTCCTAAGCAAGAAGGCAGTATCTCCAATTTTTACAATTTTCGAGTTTGCACTTTTATATGGGTTATTACACAATTATTAATATACCTAACAAAGTTAGAAAGCAGTAAGCCTTTATTCCTAGGTCTGGTAGACTATTAAAATTGCAGTAACTCAACTTGTTAGGCATTACTTAGTTAAAAGGCATTAAGTATCTTATACATGCCTAAAAAGCAGTATCTCCTACAGAAAAAATGGAGATACTGCTTTTTAATCTAGCAACTGCTTGACTACTTTTACTACTTTTAAGCAAGTGAATAACATACCTTGTTTAAAAGCAGTAACTGCCATTTTCATATTTTCATTAAAATTTATAAAAATATCTTATAAAAAAATAAACTTATCCAATGATATGAAAAAGAACTACAAAACAATTCTGAAATCCATAAATATTTTCATAATGGCTCAGCCCCTTTTATTAAAATCTGCATTATCTCGAAACTTACATTTGTGGAGATACTGCCTTCTTTCTTAGGACGGCAGAATGGTATAGGAGACAGTGCCGGTTTATCCACTGGGCGCTTGGGGCGGGCGCCCAGGGGCCCGGGCCCCGGAGGGGCCCTTTCCTTTTAATTATAAAAAATAAAGTCGCTAAATAATTTACATATTCCCCGAAAAAAAAATCTCATACGCAGATACGCCAATTGCAAACGCCTTTGTTCTATTGTTAAATCTTTTCACGCCTATACACAGTGCCGTAGCATAGCCCCACAGGGGCCCCGTGTCAGTGTTTGTGGCGAGGCCCTTTTCCAAAAACTACAGAAAGTTGTCAGATTTCGCCATGTCATTGATTAAAGATTACCCAGGTAGTGGGTAAAAATTGTGTAGGTTATTAATCAATGGCCATGTCTCGATTTGTATCCAAAATAATCGTACAAATTGGAGTCTTAGTCAAGCACTCGCATTCCAGTGAGACTGGCGCCAGTTACTGGATACGTGTAAACGATACTTTAAACAAGAGACAAAAATAGATATGCATAAATCTAATTAATAGATAAAGAATAGATTATTCTCGAAAATGCGAATACCCAAACAATAGGTACATACTCTTTCAAACATTCAAAAGTAAAGCGATTACAAAAATTGCAATTTGGCATTATACAGTGGCCTCTAAGGCTAGCACTCCACTTCCCAGGCAACCAAACGACGTTTTTATAACGTAGATAACACGTCATAAAAATGACCAATTGACGTGTTTCTATGACGTAGTACTGACGTTGAAAATCACGTGTATTTGTCTCATCGATTTGACGTCATAATTGTGACGATTTTAAAACGTCATTGTACCTACGTTTTTTCCACGTCGAGATTGGGACGATTTTCAAACATCAAAAAGATGACGACTTTTACACGTCGCCGTCGGTAAAATCAAGTCTTTAATACTTTCAAAAAGTGACCTCTTTCAGATGTTTCAAAATAGTATAAAAATAGGTAACATGAAAATGTAGGCTAAAAATTAATTTAATTAAACTCAATAACACATAATTAGTTCATTAACAGAAAATATAAATCAAAAACAAATAAACATAACCTCAAATAGTTAACATGAAGAATTACTGCATTAAACTAACTCACTGAGCAAAAACGAATAAAAATCTCTCAATTAACACGTTTCTTCAACTAAATATCTAAAATAAAAAGTCTTATTTTATCACACAAGACACAAACCACGTAAACAATAAATGAGAAATTTCTTATGAACATCGTTATAAACGAAATTGTTTCGAGTTTGGAGTCAATACAAACAAGCTTTTTAAGCTCCTCCCAATTTTGTGACGTCAGACTTGGCTGTCTGAAGTGAAAAGATTTTTTAAACGTAATTTTAATGTCATTAATCTTACGTATTTAAAATCACCTACAGAAGACGTCTATATGACGTAATTCAAACACGTGTATAAATTCAATCAAAGCTGACATTTCCTCGACGTTATATGACGTCACTTGGTTGCCTGGGTTGCGATTTGTAGTCGCAGCTACAAAAAAATCGCTGTCGCAGAAAATCTAGAGTCTAGAAAATTAGTCGCTGTTTTCAGAATCGCGAATTGAATGCTGCAAGGATGTAACATCAGCTTTTAGATGTTTTTTTAATCTAGAGATAAAGAAGAAGTCAAAACGTCAATTAATACTTTTATGCGAGAAACATAAAAACGATGTTGATGAAACCAAAGAGAACTTGCATAATGAAATTACACATTTTGTAACGTTATGCCAAAATTTGAATAAACATCATAGAATTTATGAAAAATTTGATGATTCCAGGATGTAAAAGCAACTTTATTTTAACTTTACTGTAAATTTATTTGACGATACCAATTTCTAATGAGTCAGGCGAGCGGTCTTTTTCGGCTTTAAAAAGAATAAAAACATATTTAAGGTCCAATTTGGGTCAACAAAACCTAGACGCATCATCACTATTGTATATAGAGAATGAAAAACTGGAGAAACTGAATTGTGATAAAATTATATGGCAGTTGGCGAATGCCAAGTCAAGAAAAAAATTGATCTAATTTTTGTCGTTGTGTATTTTTAGAATATGTTTTTTTGTTTGTCATGTGTTGTTTTGTGAAACTTTCTGTTTTTTATTTATGTTTTAAATGTATTTTTTGGATTATTTTTTACATTTGCTATTCTTCTTGCTTGTTTAAAAAATATATTTTATGGATTTTACAAGAAACCTTTATAGTTAATGTATGTGTTTTCTTGTTAAAAAACTGACAACAAATTGTAATGAAGGGGGCCCCTAAACCTCCAGCGCCCAGGGCCCGAAGTTAGGTTAAACCGGCACTGATAGGAGAGTATATAATCAGTGGCGTACTGAGCATGGTTCCGCGGAACCAGGGGCCTGCTTTAACGCGCTTTTTGCTTCTTTTGTTTCAAATTGGATGGGGACATTTTAAACTACACTAGTACACACATAGGAAGTGTAACTGCTTAATAGATTTTAATTTTTATGTAGGTACTTATAAATAAAAACGAAGAATTCCTATTCCTCAAAAAACTGAAAACAAAATTTATTGAAATACAATGTACAATACTGTTTTAAGCTTCCTTACTAGTTTTACCTGCTTTCCAAAGCCCATATTTCAACACCTGTAAAGACTAACCGCCAGGGCTGCCTACACGTGATAACTTAAAGAGTTATATTTTTATATTAGCAAGATTCATGAATCAGATGTAGGTAGGTAAACTACAAAGTTGCAAATATGCATTGCAAGTTTTATACTGGGTCATAGAAATAATCCCAATACAATAGGCTCGATACTCATGTTTATAGAACCGTCATCATTCAGCCTGTACTTTTATATGGGTAGGGAATTCTGAAAAATTGAAATTAAATTCTAAATATAGAAAATAGTGGTAAGAATAACAAGACCCTATATATAGACACTAATTTCTTTTTAAGAAAATCTAGTCGTTTGATAAAAGATCAACCCCACCGTTATCCAAGGTTTTTTTTGGTATTTTTATCTCCGTATAGGTTTGTATGTAATTATTTAACTTATTTATAAATGTAGCATATGCAATTTGAAAATCTATTTTGTTGATATAAATTTCATTCCAATGTTCATTTTTTAAAAGCTGTGTTAGTTTTCCGATATTAAGATTTTTAATTATGACTGGAGATTTGGATGTAGAAAATTTTTGAGTTTTATTATTTATAAAAACGGCTGGCGTAAAGTGATCGTGATCAGTCATGTCAGTATGAAAAACAATAGGATTAATGTTCATTTACTGTTTTAATAGTCTATTGTTTTTTTAAGTTTCTAACATCAAAAGTAGATAAATTTCGATCAAAATAATGTTGGTAGATAGCTTTTTTTTTGGTTGGTAAAAAATCGTGAAAATCATCTTCTAGTTAGCATCCAAAAAGATATTAATCGTTATCGGTTGACAAAAAATTACTTTACTTATTGTTTATAAGATATGTAAGATTCGTTGGTTCAAAGGGCTTATTTTTGAAAAGGCCGTAGTCAAATGGGCTTAAACGAGTCACTAATCACGAGTGTATGCAAATTTTGAACAGACATGTCTTATAACCAATTTTTGTCTTCAGGAAAATAAAAAGTCCAACATATTCACAATAGAAAACAAATATTTTTTATACAAGTTGAGATTTTTGGTATCACCAATAATTAGTAAGTTATTTTGAAAAAAAAATTTCAACATTATAAATTTTTTTTAATTTAAAACCAAATTGTTTTTAAAAATGAGCACTTTGAAGCGGTACAGATCATAATATAAGCAATACCTAAGTCAAGTAACTTGTGAAGCGGTAACGATTAATTTCATTTGGGATGCTAATTAAGGTGATACAGTAGCGATCAACAGGTAGCAAAAACGCGTTCCAAGATTACGGCTGTAATTTGGAATATTTTTCGAGATATTTGGCACACGTATTCGTAATATAATAAAGATTGGCGGTACAGAGCCCAATTTGAAAAATATATTAATATGTGGAAATTACTCTGTAATTAAATACAATATTAAAAAAACGAGCCTGTACCGCCATTAAGAAGAACAAAAAACTACACTTTCTTCAAATATACCTTTTTATCCGTTGCCTAGATTTTGTGAGATTTTGGAACTACTTAAATTGTTTATTTCATTAGTAATTCCAAAATGACATAAAATCTAGGCATCGGAAAAAAAAGTTTATTTGAAGAAAGTGTATTTTTTTGTTCTTCTTAATGGCGGTACAGGCTCGTTTTTTTAATATTGTATTTAATTACAGAGTAATTTCCACATAATAATATATTTTTCAAATTGGGCTCTGTACCGCCATTCTTTATTATATTACGAATATGTGTGCCAAATATCTCGAAAAAATATTCAAAATTACAGCCGCAATCTTGGAACGCGTTTTCGCTACCTGTTGATCGCTACTGTTTCCTCTTAAGGTGTGATTTTTACGATTTTTTTACCAAAAAAAGTGTCCAACTTTACTTTTAGCGTTACATAGTTAATATTGAATATTGATGCTAGAAGCTAAAAAATATCAAAAATATAGCTTTTTAAAAACTTTAAAAGTTGTGATGACTTTTTCTCGAAAAGTGCTTCATTTTTGGTTATTTCACGTTGAAATATTCGATTTGGAATTTGACGAATAAGAACCTACATTTTATGATCTACTGGGTTTAAAGACTTCGTATATACACC
The DNA here is from genome assembly GCF_917563875.1 of Diabrotica virgifera virgifera. Taxonomy (NCBI): domain Eukaryota; kingdom Metazoa; phylum Arthropoda; class Insecta; order Coleoptera; family Chrysomelidae; genus Diabrotica; species Diabrotica virgifera. Next base: position 65,436,241 of record NC_065449.1, on the reverse strand, counting down.
ATATTTTTCACTTTTTTATATGCTATATTTTTACTAAGAATATTTTTTTCGATAACATACTTACTTTTTGAGGTATTGGCGAGAAACCCTCTCAAAACGTGTTTTTTTTTTTTAAGATAGACATATTCACTCACAAATAACTCGAAAAGTATTGACTTAGTGAAAAACTCTATAGAACTTGTAACGAAATAGCGATTGACTACCCCGCTAATTGAAATAATATTCGAAAATATTACCTCAACTAACCAAGATAGCCATCGTTACACCCTTAGCTTAGCTCAGTCACTCAGGTGTGTGTTCGTCTTGTCCTAACCTCAGATATGAACTATGAAAATTGGAATTGAAGCAAACAAAACAATAATTTTAACTAATCATGTTTATTGTTCATAAAGATATAATAAATAAAATGACTTAGTAAATTGCATTAACAAATGTATTCAAATTCTTGCCAAAAACTAACAATTCTGGATTATACTTATGGCTTTTGGTAGCTGATGGTATCTTCTTGATGTCGTATGGTACTGCTGCTGGTTCTGCAACGGGCTCTGGGGTTGTAGGTGTTGTATTCCACCAGGCCTACGGATGTTGGTCGTTGCAGTCTTGGTTATGTGGTTGCAGCCCTGATGACATGGTCCTCGTTGTTGTATCGCCGGCGATTTGAGGGTTGTTGAAACTCCCGGAGGGAGAAAAGTGGTTTCTTTCCAAAAAACTATAAAATAGAGACACATATCAATCATCAAGAAGAAAAACCAACGTGTGCCATCTGCCGTTCTAATCGTCAGAAAGAGTAGCAGATGACAAGAATAAATCAAATGAAATTTAGATGAGAATAGTTAAAATTCTGATTACTAAACGTGCATACATGTAAATTAAAAGATAATTATATTTGAAACTAAAATATCAGAACACATGGTCTGACATTGGAAGTTAGGTTAGATAAAAAACAATTAGAAAAACTGTTAGACGGAGAAATATAATCACAATATAATGTTATCCTTACCCCAAGAGATGATTTGATGAAATAGAAATGATTTATTTTTCGAATTACATGCCTTTTTAAGGATTAATTTTTCCCTTCCAGTGTATGTCAGGGAGTAGGGAGTCAAGTCGATGAAGTGACACTGTCATTGAAAACGACATTTAAAATGACAACCAAGTACTATGAAGTAGCGGCATGTTCCGTATTGAAAATACAGATATTTGGAGAGTATGAATATACGAGGTATGTTCAGTATGATGATTTAAATGAAAGAGATATATTAAATAGAAGATAATAAAAGAGGGTAATAAAAGAGAGCGCCAACCGATTTTTAAAGGGGAAAATGGGTAAACCAATTAGAAGAAGATGATGATTAATGAAATATTAAAGAAAATAAGATAAAATAATTATTTAAAAATAAAATATCAAAGATGTGACGTTTGTAACGTTACAAACTTAAAGGTTGCTTAGAATTAGTCAGTTTATCCAATTCCGGACTTATCTTGAACGTATGTTTTTCAACCGAGAAGGGGTGAAACACCCCTAGGGCAGAAGCGCACATCGGCACAATAGGTATCACTTTTTTTTGTTTGACATGTTAGCTATATGTATGCCAAATTTCATCTCAATCCGAACAGTTATTTACAGCAAAAACCGTGAGTAAATAGCCTATAAATTAGCTTGAGTTTTTATGATATAATGATTTTATGATGATTTATATTTAATGTTTTAGGCGGGGGTCCGCATCAAAACTGGATCCAGGGCCCGTTGATCTATCAGTAGCACGCTACTGTACATAATTCTTTGACAAAACCATGGAGTTCTGGGCCTTGGAAGCGATTTATTTTTATTAATGTTTCTTTCACCAAGAAACATTTTACTCCAAATTTTCTTACAAATTACAATGTAAAATTAATTTGCTTGTATTATGATAGTTAATTATGTAAGAGCTATTTGTATTATGTAAGAATATTATGAAACCATCTCGTTCCGCCATCTTTTGCGTAATATTAAAAGTACATTGCAACATTTGTCGAAAATATCCACCCATAGTATAGTTTTCTGTACAACTTTCACCAGCTCTTAATATCTGTTTTTATTATTGGTAGATGGCGCCACCGTGGAATAAAGCCAGCCAAACATCAACCAAAGCTCGTGATGCCTGATATTTTTTAAACTAGATGGCACTGTCAGCGGTTGTCGCCGCTCGTATTACAGCAAAATAATATTCGTCCTATGTTGCCACGTCATTTCCGTTAAAATAAATAATGGGGAATATAATTTTAGATTTGAAAATATAAAAAATATTTTTGTTATAATATAACACTGAAAGTGCAGTAGTAAGAATTATGTTTAACACATAAATCGAAGAAATTAACCCATCTTGATAGAGAAAAATTAACCAAGAGATTTTAAAATTGTATTATGAAGTTGTAAAGCTCGGAGGATAAGTTATTATTGCTTGGGATCATAGACCATTATGAATTAACAAGCTTGGCACAAAATGTATTACGGGAGAAAATATAAACAAGAATATTTTACCGGCTCAGATTAAAATGGCAAGCAAATTATATGGAATCCGAAAGAGAGAGCCATCCTTTAAACAGCGGCATCCTAACCTCTTAAAAAAGATGGTTTTATTCAGAGTCCAACAAAAATTTTATAAAAATTATTAATAGCATTAGGTCAAAGCTTTAACGCCTTTACGAAACTGCAAAATTAATGTATCAGACACTCCAAATTGCACCTCTGGAAAATATGGAGATTTAACACACATTCTCTTCTAATGTAAAAAAAAAACAAGAAAATATTGCATGTTTTTATGAAGACTTGCAAAAACTGAATCTCTGCTTCTCATTTCACTTAAATAAATTAATTTTCTCTGAAAACGTAGAAATCATTAATTGTATTTTTAGGTTAATTAGAAAATGAAAATATAGATATGGGAGCGTTCAAGTATTACGTAACGAAATTTTTGAAGATTTTTGACCCCCCCTCCCCCCATGTAACGCACCGTAACGTTTTTATGTACCCCCTTCTAGGTTGCGAAAAGTACCTACCGGAAACTCGGTAAAAGAACTTTGTTATTATTTTAATCGCATTTGAGGTAATAATAAAAATTTACAATCATCATCCAGCCTCAAAAGTCCACTGCTGAACATAGGCCTCCTCCCCTTGTTTCCAACCACGTCTATACTGCGCCGCTCTCATCCAGTTTTTATTTAGTTTTCTTACGTCGTCTGTCCATCTTGTAGGCGGTCGACCGACTCTTCTCTTGTCTTCTCTTGGCCTCCATTCTAATAACCTTTTTGTCCATCGCCCATCTGTCATTCTGGCTATGTGTCCTGCCCATCTCCACTTCAACCTGGCTATCCTTTTGATGACGTAAGTCACCTTTGTTCTTCTCCTGATTTCTTCGTTTTTGATTTTGTCTCGCAGAGTTATTCCTAACATTGACCGCTCCATTCTTCTCTGCGTTAATCTTAGTTTGGTAGCAGAGGCTTTAGGTAAGGTGTGTTTCTGATCCGTACGTCAAGACTGGGAGGACGCACTGATCAAATACCTTTCTCTTTAGGCATGTGGGTGTGGGCAACTCACTTTTAAAAGTTTCTCTCAGTTTTCCAAATGCTGCCCACCCAAAAACGATTCTTCTTTTTAGTTCATGTGTCTGGTTATCCCTTGTAATGTAATTTCATGTCCCATGACATGAAATATGTCCAAGACTTACAATAATAATCTTTTATTACTAATTTTACATTTACATTTACGTTTTCCCTGCTTGGGTCCTTACATACATTCTTACATACATTTTTGGCTTCATCCATTACTGTTCTTCTCATGCATCTATTTTATCTTTTTTAATAAAAACTTAAAATAAAATAAAATAAAAATAACATATTTATTATTTCAACATTTTATTTTGCTTAGTAAAAATTTTTGTATAACAAATAATATACGATGTTGCCAGTAGTTTGGGAAAGACAGTGAAAAAAATGTGTAAAACTTTTTGTTCTTCAACGCCTGTATCGTGAAAACGCATGCCGTTACAAAAATTTTATACTAAGCAAACCATAATTATTTTTCAGTTTTTCACCTATCTTAGAGATCGTGTTACCTTTTTCTGAAACACCCTGTATATACATATAAGAAGGCACTTATGGAATAAAATTATTTCTGTCCTTGTTTTAATCAATTTTAAAAACGCTGAGACCCGTAGATTTCCATATATAAAAATGTGTGTTTTTTAAACATAAATTTAAATGTACAGGGTGATTCATGCCAGCCTACCGTAGTCCATAAGCTTTATTTTTTAACACCCTGTAAATTTTTATATTTTTAAAACAATCTGATTTCGTGGTCTTTATGAATAATACAGGGTGATCATTTAAAATTATAATGTATGGAAACCACTTATGGAATAAAATTGTTTTTGTCATGTGTCATTATTTTAGAAAATTATAAAAACGCTAGGATACGCCAACTTTTACATTCAACTATGTACAATTTAAACATAAATTTGAATATACAGGGTGATTCACTTAAGTCTAGCATAGTCCATTATCTTTAATTTTAATTAAACACCCTGTATATTTTTGTTTTTAGAAGCTGCTTAACAACCTCATCTCAAAAATGTGTATTATGTAGCGTCTATTATGAATAATGCAAGGAAAAATTTTGAAATTATGTATAATTTTCGTCAAGATATTAATCACATAAAACTTTGACATTAATAAGTACTTAATTCTTAATTCAGGAATCACACTTAAAATAAGGGTATTACTTTTTTTTGAAATATCTATCAATTTTCTAAACTAAGTAGGTAAACAATATAGTGGGTTTTGTATTTAAAGCTTTTTATTTAAAGACTTTTTAAATAATTCGAAAATTTGCGTATTTAAAACATTAATGAATACCTACTGCAGAAAACGATTTCAGAAAACATACATGATTTATGAACATGTAGTTCCCTCTTCATCCTCTTAAATCCCATCTGTATCTTTTTATCTTGTGTTGTGGAGAAAGGTCCAGCTAATTGTAATAGGTCCAAGGTCATACCTTGGGAAGAGACCAATGTCCCCCAGTTTCACTTAACAATATCCAACTTCCTCAATCATTTAGCACCATAAGTATACCTAGAAATACGTCTTGACTCAAAACTCAATTGGAAAGGACATATTCTTAAGAAGCGTAAACAAATTGACCTACGAATGAAAGATCTAAACTGGCTATTATTAGTGTAGGTAGTAAATCGAAAATGATCCTGAAAATAAAATCCTTATCTACAAAGCTGTCATAACACCTATCTGGACGTACGGAATCCAACCTCTAAAATAGTTTGGCAAATGTCGAATTCTGATCTGAAAAAAACTTTAAAATCTTTTAGAGACATTAATACCCCAAACAAAAAGTCAGATAAAGTATCTCTAAAATATCGCTCTAAGGGTTACAGCTACCAGAGATTCAGTTAGATCGGACAAGATTTTGTCAAATGCGGCTGGAAAAAAAACTGTTGCACAAACAGATACAAGTGCAAAAAGACAATGATACTCCGCAATTCTAAGTGTCACCAAAACACTCCATGGAAAAATAAATACATAATAATTTTTATAATTGAGATATAATTATTGGTTTTATAAAAAACACTGATTATTTTTTATATGACTGTTTGTAATACCAGTTGTTCATTTGTTGTACATTTAGTATTAAGTATTCGTTCCATATGTTTCGGGTTTTGCTACGCTGTTGTCGTTTATAATGATTCCATTTTTATTTTTTATTTAGTGTATTTGTTGTCGGCCTTTGTTATTTAGAGTTTTTAACACTTTCATACTCTTGTTTTTTTCTATATTTTCGATTTTTTTCGGTATTGTTAGCGCGCATATCACTGCATAATTAGAACAAATACAAATTAGCACAATAGAACAAAAAATGACCTTGGTTTAATGAATTTAGTTAATTTGAAGACAGAATTCCGCTCTAATATCTGTTGATTATTTAGTACCTACACACTACCTACACTTGAGTCCACTATTCTTCACCCGTGCGTCATTAATACCTGGCGAGATAAAACACATACTTTTTATCTAGCATCATTCTCTTCCACGCATGAAACTTAAGACAAACCAGCTATCGCCTGTTATTAAGTAAAAACACATGTTATTTTTATGAACGCTCTAGACTCAGTACATTGAAAAGAGATAGGTACAAAAAAAAGAATGTGTGTGTACTTTGTACGCACGTAAGAAGTTATACTTCTAAATATGATTTCAATGAAATAAATATACTTTCGAACAGTTTATTTGTATTTTATTTAAAGATTAAATTAATTTTTACTTAGGTACTACTTTCCAAAAAATTTTATTAAAACAATACCAAAAATTAAAAAAAGATTAGAAAACACTAGGATTCGAACCGGGGTCCTCTTGATCTCCAGTCCAACGCTCTACCACAGAGCTAAACCCTTTTGTTTATCCGGGCTACAAGATTTCTCAGACATAGTGACAAACAGACGAAGTGAATTATAAAATACTTTAAATATTATTACTTATTATCTTATTCCCGAGGTAGACAAGTCCAAATACACAAAAATTATAATAATAGAATTTATGATATAAATGTTAAAAGTACAATTTTAAGGCACGTATGTGAAAGTTTCGTGTGAAAGATTCGCTTCGCTCATTCTGCAATTCACATAAGTGCCTTAAAAATATACTTTTTAACACGTACCTATATCATACAATATTTTTTCTACAAATGTCTTATATTATCAACAATTATAATTTATTCATTATCAATTACAGGACAATACCTACAAAAACTTTTACTTGAACTTGACTGACATTCCATTTTTATATTTTTCTTAACATTACATCAAAACTGCCTATATTGTCAATACGTAAATCAGAATAACATCTACTTTTATTTTTGTATATTCTAACAAATTTTAATAGTTCTTTTCTACAAACGTATTAAAAATGCAATAATACAGTTTAAATTAAATTTTAAAAAACCTTTTAAACCACCTTTTCCAAATTGCGCAAGTTGTATTATTAATAATAATGCTAATAAATAAAATATAAATATTTTGACGTTTCACAATTTGACAATTCACTTTTAACTGCAGTGCCTTAAATTTTTTAAAGCACTGGTGCTTTAAAGTAGCATTTTTAACGCTCCTTTGGAGTGCTATAAATTGCATTTTTAACACGTTTGTAGAAAAATATATTTAAAAACACTAATATATTCTTTCCACACCTTTTTTGGACTGATACATACATAAATTAAAACATTTAGTAACTAACTCCATACTGCTTGTGTGCGCATGCGCGCAGATTAATAAAATTTCACCCTCAATGAAATCGCGCCTAAAGAAGTATAACTTCAAAAAGACGATTGGGGATGTTTTCACATTTTAAGTAGGTACACACAATTTGTGACGTTTCTGGTATGTTTGTGTACTTTTGTGGCTCTCAGTTTGTTGAATTGTTTGCTGTTATTTTGTCGAATTTTTGCATTTTGAAGTTTTTTATAGTACACAAACAGTTGTTTTCACAACTAATTTTATATTGGAGTTTGAAATTTAATGGTAAGTGTACCTATCTATTTTATTTTACGATTAATTTTTACAACGTAGACAAAGCTAACCGCATTGACACAGTTAAGGAATGGTTGTGGACAATTCGACGTAAATCTCAGGATCGAATTGTTTTGTAATGCCCCTTTGTCCGCTTCTTCTCGATCGACGATGGTAAATAAATGTTTGAGTGTGGAGTAAAAGTATGGTTTTATTGACAGCTTCATATAATTACACTATAGATGATGTTCAGGGCCCAGAGCACGCCAAATAGAATTCTATTTTGCTGACGTCACAAAATAGAATTTCATAATGGGAGAATCGACGGTTGCTAGGCAACGTGACGTCACTAAAATAGAATTCTATTTGGCGTGCTCCCGCACCAGGTAACTTTCTATGATAGACTGCCCTTAATGACAGCTACTGATAATAATTACACTCGGCGTAACTTCTAACAACGACTTACGCACTTGTTAACGAGGTAACTATTTCAATTAGACTGCAACCCAAAATAGTCCCTTTGGTTAATTTATAATCTCGTCAAAATATACAATTCAAATACAAATACAAATAATTCAATACAAATCAAAAGTTGCATGACAATCGAACTACGGACTTGGCATGTTGAAAGATTGCAACTACAGTTTAAAGGAAGCTATTGCAAAACTTATAAAGTTCAATTGGAAAATATATTATTTGGCAATTTATTAAGTTTTCAGGTTGAATGGACTCTAATTATTAAAATATTACTCGATGTCTCCCAATGTTTCAATTATACACGGTGAAACTATAAAAGTTTAGGAAGTTAAGAAAAAATGTGAGATTACAAATTAAGGGATTAATTTGAGATTGACCAGTTGTTTGTGTTTAAGTTTCAGCCAAAGTGAATAAAATAACAAAATGGAAATCCTGAACTTTTTTATAAATTGTTTATTTATTTATTAATCAATTATATTAAAAGAATTTATTAACTTACTTCAAATGTAGGTAGTTATAATCATGCACCAAAATTTTAAAGCAAAACTTCAGTACATTTGACATTCTATTTATTTGATAACGTCAAATTTTATACTATAACCCGTGATCGGAATAATATTCACGTGCCGTTGCGTTTAGTAAATTTCAGACTTATTTCGGATGCTTTAAATGATGCCGCACGGATAAGAACCCTGAACTCAACATTTATGTTCATAATTGCAGCAATTTAGATTTATTCTCAAAATTTAGGTGCTAAACGGAAATTATCGTAATGCACTTGGCAACGTCGCATTCAAGACTGCCTAGACTTGAAATCGATACTTTCATTTTGACGTTATGTAAGTGAATTTGCGATGTAAATCGCTGAGTAGTTCCAACTGGTAGGTCTGTTTCTTGTTTTTTATCGGCAGGAATAAGCACTAAGGCGTGGATATCATTTTTCAAAGGGAGCCAGATTTAATATATTTAATTTAAAAATGCAACAAATTCAATAGTTATGGCGTTATAGAAGCTCATAGTGCCTTGATTGAACTCTTTCAAGAAATAGGACAATGGGGTTAACATTCTTAGGATTTTCTTTTTACTTCTTCTTCTTAGATGTAGCTCACTGACTACATCGCCATCTTTTTTGGGAGAATTATTATGAACATGACTGTTTTTCTTAGATTAGTATTCCTGGTTTCCTGTTATTATTACCTAATTTTTCTTAGTTAGTCATGTCACTCTTAACTCTTACTAGGTTTGTTTTCCACCTGACTCACTCTTAGATTTGGTTGTTTATATTTAAAGATCATGCATAATTTTTATTTCACAATTTTTTGAAAATAATTATTGTCGGATTGGAAATTAGAATAGGGCTTTTCATTCACAGTCATTTGTTTCGAGCTTCTGTCATGTGTCACATAATTTTAATATGTATATCTACGTCATACGTTATGCTATATACCAATGATACAAACCAAAGACGTATGGCGTAGATATATTAATATTATGTGACACATGACAGAAGCTCGAAACAAATGACAATCGATGAAAAGCCCTATATTGTGATTGTGAAGACAAACTCTCGAGGAAAAAGGTTTAAAACTTAGTAGGACATGTGAACTTAGTAGGTTTAAAACTTAGTGTGACGTTATATTTTCTCTATATTATTGTATGGAGCGAAGGCATGGACGCTTACAGACACCACTATTAAAAGACTTGCAGCATTTGAGATGTGGTATTATAGAAGAAACTGGCGTAAAATTACTTCATCTACTCTGTAACCAAATATGGCATTCTAAACAATGGCCCGAAGACTGGACAAAATCTACAATAACAACAATTCATAAAAAAGGCAGCTTCCATAAATGCGACAATTATAGAACTATTTCTCTTATATCACATGCCAGTAAAATAAAGCTACATATAATCAATGAGAGACTAAAAACATTCCTTCAAAGAGAAATTCCACAAGAGCAAAATTTACTTTGGATTTACCAAAGGTAGAGGTACTCGAGAACACCTGTTGAATATAGACAGATAATCGAAAAATCTAAGGAATTCAATATTCCACTGTCCATAAGCTTTATAGATTATCGTAAGGCGTTCGACAGGGTCAAGTGGAGACACTTATGACGAATACTAAAAGAAGTAGACGTACTCCAACACCAGGCGCGGATACAGAGGGGGGTCAACGGGTCCATGGACCCCTATTGTATTTAGTCTATAAGTATTTCTTTTATTATTTATTACTTTTTTTGTCAACCAGAGCTCAATTCTTTTAATACCGTAGGTATCTGAGATGACTGAATTTTATCCTTAGAGTAAGTGTGAGTCGTATGACTAAATCTGGACAATAAAATATTTGCGGTACGTCTGACCCTCCTATTATTAATTTCTAGATCCGGGCATGCCCAACCTTGAAGGATGGAAAAAAGACATCTCAATAAATGGTCATAAAATAAACAACCTACGTTTCGCAGATGACACAGCCCTTCTTGCAAATAGTCAAGCAGAGCTTATTGATCTTATACGACTGGTTGAAAACGAGAGTCAAATATTTGGTCTGCAATTAAACATATCAAAGACAAAGATCATGATAGTGGATAGACTACATAACATACATCCACACATAACCACAATTGGTCGGTTTGAGGTTGTGAGCTCATACTTATATCTGGGATCATTATTCACAAACACAGGGTCACTACAGGAAATAAGAAATAAAACGTAGATGTGATCTAGCAAAAGTCGCTACAGCAAAAATGACCACAATATGGAAGGACTGTCAAATTTCAAGAGCGTTAAATATCAGGTTGATCAACTGCTTAATATTCCCAATACTGACCTACGGATGTGAATCTTGGACCCTGAGAAATTCGGGAAGAAGAAAGACAGACACCACTGAAATGTTCTGTTGGAGACGAATGCTACGAATTCTTTGGACCGACCATAGAATAAATAATTCAATTTTAAGAGAGCTAAAAGTTAGCCAACGACTCTCCAGTAAAGTCCATCTTCAACAATTAAAATATTTTGAATATGTTATGAGAGCAAACACAGAAAACATGGAAAGACCCATTATACAAGGAAAGGTGGAAGGCCGAAGATCACGAGGAGGATCCCCAACAAGGTGGATCGATCAAATTACGGGAATATGCAAAAGACCTATGCATGAGTTTAAAGAAATGACCAGAGACAGAGATCTTTGGAGACGGACAATACACGACATCACGTCGACCACTACACTCCCTCCGGAGGTCAGGATTGAAGAGAGAGAGATTATAGAAGAATGCTGAGAATATCATGGACAGCAAGGATCACCAACCAGGAAGTTCTAGGAAGAATGAAGAAGGAACCGGAGATTGTGTTTACCATCAAACGCATAAAATTGCAGTATCTGCGACACGTTATGAGAAATCAGCACCGCAAGGTAAACCCAAAGGTACGCGAGGACCAGGTAGAAGGAGAATGTCATGGCTGCGGAATTTGAGAACATGGTTTAAGAACGGAACTGTTTCGAGCTGCAGCGAGCAAAGTTATGATTGCCAATATGATTTTCAACATCCGAAACGGAGAAACGGATAGGAACCAGAAGAAGAAGAAGGACAAGAACAGAATATTTGGAACATTCAGTTGAAGATTGGAAATAACAGCAAATACCTAAAATGATATCTTTGGATGGTATAATGATTCTAAAAAGTAGGTAATAGTTCCTCCATCACTGTGGACAGCGATGCAGGAACTTGGCTTTCCAAAAAAACTAGTCACTTTGATAGGGATGTGTATCTAACGGTTACGATGCAAGCTGAGAGTTGGACAATGGACAACAATACTAGGAGGCATTTGAAATGAACAATGGAGAGAATGACAGGGAGATGCACTTTCGCCACAACTCTACAACTTAGCTCTGAAACACATAATCAGAAGTGGAAGAATCGAAAAAACGACTACAGTATTTTATCAAGAAGGGCCAAACTTATCTACGGTTGGCATTTCCAAACGGTATCGATCTATTAAAAAACACCAGAATAAGGATGAAGAAGACTTTTGTCAGGTTCTAGAGGGAATCAACGAAGATGGGGCTCCTTATCAATGAAAGTAAAACGAAATATACTTATGTAGGTATATGAGGCGCAATAACCAAAGCAGAGACAGGATCGGTCAGAACATCACCATCGATGACTTTAACTTTGAGCGTGTTAGATAATTTATGTATCTTACAACAATAACTGAAGACTGAAGACAATAACGGATAACAAGAAATAAACAATAGGATACAAGACGGCAACAAATATCTTTATGCCCTTTAAAACCTTAATAAAATCAAAACAACTAACAAAATATACAAAGATACAACTAAGTAAATATTATAAAAATATAAAACAATCATACGACCAGTAGTGACGTATGGCAAACGAAGAGAGACTACCTACCTGTTTGGGAAGAAAGATCCTAAAGAAAATCTTTGGGCCTGTGCTTGATGCTTGTTCATGCTATGATTGTTCAAGACAAAGAAGAGGGTCGAGTCAGCTAAAACCCACGAAGGGTTCTAACGCCACAGAGTAAGTTAGTAAGACATCATTGTCCTATCTAATCATTAGAATTTTAAGAAAAGTTTACACAATAAAAAAGAAATTTCTGAAAGTGTATAGAACATGTGCAGATAATAACAAGAGCGAACTTGCGAATAATAAACTCCTTGACCGTACTTAGGTATAAGAAAAATCAGCCGATAAAAGAAGGAAGACGTGAAAAGAGAAGAATCTCTGGCTAACAAAACTGTACATCTGGTTTTACATAATTAGCCACAGATCTCTTCTGTGCTATTCTTATAAAAAACACGATTATAACCGAATATGTTAACACTAAAAATAGAATCTCGTTTTTAGATGTCATTTTCTAATTAAATCGATTTTTCAAGTCTTCTTATAGGTATTTGAGTGCAATTAGAACGAAAACATGCATTGTTTCGGAAAAATTCAAACAAGCTTATATTTTTCTAAAACTTTTTTTTGTTAGTTTATGTACATGTTAAAGTAAAAAGTTCTACTCGCAGATTTGGCCGCTAATTGTTTATTAATTGTTTAAACAATAACAATTGTTTTGTATAAATAATTTTAAAAATATCGCTGAATTCATCATTTTACTTTGATCAAATATGTTTCTATTTTGTTTTTGATCATGCTGAATCCGAATATGGCATTACAATTTGAAAATTCTTATACAGAGGCTCTTATACAGTATGTCTGCGTAGCTAGGAACCACATGGAAAACTTTTTTATTATCAATTTAACGAAAAAAAGTTATTCTTCATGAAATGCTCTGGATAGCCAAAAATCTAAAATTCAACCATTAGATATCAAATTTTATCAATTTTATACCTACGAGTTATGTCAAAAATATGAATTTCGTTAAAGAGTAAAGTACCTTTATATTCCAAAATATCAAAAAATGTTATTACGAAAATTTGTTTGAAATTAAAAATCATGTTTAAATATACAATTACATCATTACATCATTTTAATCAAATAAAAGGTGTTCAATTTTTTCTCAAATTACGGATACTCATCATCATTTTATTACAATTAAGATAACTATTTTATTCACTGTTACGAAAAAAAGTTATTCTTCATAAAATACTCTCCCTGGTCTAAAATCTAAGCTACAACCATCAGATATCAAACTTTTTTAATTTTATACGAGGTATGTAAAAAATAGGAATTTTTCTTAAGAGTTAAGTGCCTTTATTATTCACAATATTTTAATTAGAAGGATGTAATTGAACACTAAAACAAATTTTTTAATTCTAAACAACTTTTCTTAATAAATATTTTCGATATTGTAAAATGTAGGTAAAGGTACTTTACCCTTGAGTGAAATTCATATTTTTGACATACCTCGTATAAAGTTAATTAAATTTGATATTTGATGATTGCTTCGTAGATTATGTACGATGCAGAGTATTTTATAAAGAATAACTTTTTTTCGTAAAACTGATAACAAAAAAGTTATCAATAGGTTCCAAGTTACGCCGACATAGGTACTGTATAAGAGCTAAAAAAAATGTTTTTTGCCGAACATTCATTATTGTTGAAGCTTATTATTAAATGTATTTTAGGTAAGTTTTACAAAAAAAAGTTTTGATCACATTGTATAAACATTTTTTTAGCTGGTAATTTTCGGTGTTTGTATTACATAATTTGTTATCTTTCTTAATTTTCTCAAAAAGAAAAAGTTTATTTCATTTTTAAAGTAAAATAATTCAGTGCATTTTAAAGACTAGGTATATTAGACTGGGAGATATTATACAGAAGTTCAGCCACGATTTTCTAAGTCCTGCCTTTTGCAATACTGGAAGGGTAGACGATGTAATTACAATCTGTGGAAACATCCACAAATTTCCTGTGACATTTTCCTGTAAAAATTAGATTTTCCCAAAAAATAAAAATTGGGTTTTGCGATGAATTTCTAAGTCCTGCCATATCCGTAGATAGACAGGATACTATCGATTTTATGAAGAAAATTTTTTGGGCAGGACGGTCGCAAAAGTACTTAGGGAGTATACATATATACAAATATGTAATGAAAATAATGAAATTTTCATGATTTTCTAAGTCCTGCCAACTTAATAAACTAAACATATTTATTTCAAAATGATCAAAAAAATATTGGCATGACGTCTCCTAATGTTTAAGTATACTTGTCCCTTGGAAAATTCTGCGGAAAATTCTCACCCTGATTCCGTGATTTTCTAAGTCCTGCCTTTAAAAAGTTATAATACTCAAATACAATCAATACCTTTTTGGTACTCGGCAGGAAGGTTAAACGGTTCTTGTAAGACGGCAGGAGTCCTAGATTTGTAAGAAAATTCGTTAAAAAGTCAACGATTTTCTAAGTCATGCCATTTTGCACATGTTTCAAGAATCTTAATATAAGTCTATATACAAAGAGGCAGGATGGTTTTATGGTTATTTTGTATACAGGGTGGGGCATTAGTGTGGGCTAGTCCAATTACTCGTTTGTCGTAAGATATACGAAAAAAGTTTTTTAGGTAAAACATGTGCCACAGATAGGACTATAATTTAACAGTATTTTCTAATATACAGGGCTACCCGTTTTCACAGGGTGACAAAAATTTATGTTTTTTTAAATGGAATACCCTGTATATTTTTACATTTTTGGATTCTACTCGATGTTCTCTTTAATAAAATATAGTGTTTTGAAATATTATACGAGGTAGTTTAAAATATAATTACGTTTTTTTTTAATTTTGTAGGAACATTCACACCCTATACATATTGTTAGTGATTTGATATCCAAACTTCTATTAATTTATGTTTAAACGATTTTTAATATAGTCTACTATTGTCAGTTATTAATAGTATACCAAAATGTTTAATTTTAGTATACGGAGTTGGTTGAAACTTGAAACTTGGAATGAGTATTTTTTGAGTTTTCTTACACTCAACGAAAAAGGTACGTAATATCAATAAAAATGTTAATTCAGACAACAAACGCAATACTTAAAATTTGTCCAATTCTTGGTTTTATTGGAACAACAAAGCGATGTTAATCAATTCATTATTTTCGTTAGTTGAGCCAATGTATTACGTTTATTGAATGGACGAACATTCATTATGTATACCATAATATCACTTTATTGATATTACGAACTCAGTTCATTGAGTCAACGAACACTATTTATTGAAACAATGAACTTTCATTATGTATACCATAATCTCACTTTATTGATATTACGAACTCTGTTCATTGAGTCAACGAACACTATTTATTGACACAACAACGTCGTTAATTGACCGACGAAGACAATTCGTTGTGCCAATAACAGTGTTATTTCTCCTAACGTATTTCGTTTATTTCTACAATTATTTCCGTTTATTGTTACAATTAATTCCGTTCATTGGCACAATAAATACGGTTATTCTTACAACCAATTCTACTCATTCTTACAATCAGTTTCGTTCATTCCTACTATGAACGTATTTTATATTAATAATTACTGAATGCATTAGCCCAATGTATCATATTAATTGATTAATAATAATTTTTTAAATCCCCTTTTTTGTCCTTAACCTTTAGGACTTTACACTGTTTGATTTCTCATAATTATTATATCGCTTATACAGTGCACTGGAATAAGTGTTACACTCCCCCCACCCTTATTAACTTATTCATTTTTAGCACATAAGCAAAACGCTCAGATAGGTCTATTTTTAAAATTATCAAAGTATATTATAACATCAATGTTTCGAACTTTACACGATCCCTCTTCAGGTGACAGGCGTAACTTTGATTTTTTTTAATGGGAAAGTACATCATGTGACAGCTCAATTAAAAATGTTTGAAATGGTGATTTCAAAAATGTATAACACTTTAATCATTTTTGAGAGCGCAGGGGCAAAATTTCGATCGAATTATTTTTAAACGCATTCATTTTTTTGGAATCATGAGAAAACTAATAAGTATTTTTGAAAAATTTAACCGCAGAATAAAAGACTACATTATTACTGAGGGCTGAAAGTCCCTTAGAATAAACAAAAAGTTTCTTTTGAATAGTATATTTGAAATAAAAAAATCATACTAAATTTTCTCTTTTGCACCCCTGTGACTTATTAAAATAATCATTATAGAAGTTCTCAGGGACGTCAGACCCTCGATAATACTGTAATATTTTATTCTGCGTTTAAATTTTCAAAAATACTAATGATTTTTTTCATTCAGGATTCGAAAATTCATTTTCAGTTCATCTTATAAATAACATCACAAGACAATATTAAAAGTAAACACTTACAAACATAAGACACTGACAAGTTTATTTTTAATTAGAATGTTCTCCCGTATTTACCTTATCAGAAAAAACTTACTTTTATTCAAATATAAAAAATAAGTAATATCTTATCCTTATCTTCCTTCTACTACGGACTACACTTGGAAACAAAATGCAATTATTATTCGGCACTTTCAAGGAAAAGCCGTTACATTTCAAATGGTCAAGCAAAACATTTATTGTCTCAACAACCACGATTATTGTCACAATTAACGCATTGATTGTGGGAATTAAAGGCAGTAGTACATTAATTAATGCATTCGTTGGCACAACAATCAGTGTACATCTATTCAATAATCATATATTACTCTATATTAACAACATTTGTACATTGTTTTAATGAAATCTGTACGTTGTCACGATAAACCAAGGTAATTGCTTGTCATCTACGAAATCAAGAACGTGAGTTGCTGCCACAATTAACAGTATTTATTAAATATACGAAACTAAGTTATTGGCTAAATAAATTGAGTGTTATTGATTAATGTACTCTAGTTATTCTCACAATTATTATTCAATCATTGTGACAATAACCAAGTACATTCGTCAATGTCTAAAATTTCGTTGAAACAACAAATTAAATTGTTGTGAGAACGAAATACTATTCAATAATCACTGTTAATCAATATTACGAACTAAATTTTTTTGAGTGTAAATGGGACACCCTGTATTTTAGTATTATAATAAAATGAAATTTTATGGTACCTTTTTATTTGCTAAGCATTTTCTATACCATATTTATATATTAATTTCGGAAGTAAATTGATGCAGACAGATTACTCAGGTGGTTTTTGGGGTTTCTGAACAAGAATGTCACATTAGAACAGATCTTTACCTAGTGCTCGGGGTGACTGATATACACGCCGTATTCTTAAATTTGGAGGCTTTCAGACACTAAAGTGATGCAAGTAGATTTCTCGAAGAGTTTTGTGGTTGCTGAACATGAATACGCCATCAGAATCGACCTCCAAAAACTCTCTTAAATTCGAGATCAGTCACCCTGGGAACCAGGTGCTCCGAGGGTCGGTTGTAATGTCATATTCGTGTTCGGCCATCCCAAAAACCATCGAATATTCTGTTTTTTTTTTTTTAATTTATTGCCGATATCCCACGAAACTCCAGATGGCGTGCCTTAGCAGCAACTCTGGGCACTAGGTGATTCAGAGGTCGGTTCTGCTTGCGTATTCGTAACTCCATAAACCTCCCAAATAACAAAATTTTGCCCTTCATACACCGATTTTGACAGGTTTATGCACTTTTGGATGCATGTTATGCACTAAAATGCAATTTCCACCCATTTTTATATTATACACCTTTTCCTGATGTTATCCTGAACACAATGCAAAAAGTTGCAAGTAGATAGATGCTGTATTTAAAAATCGATTTATTCTGGTGTTGTTAGTGTTAGTACATTTTGCTATCAAACATAGGAAACAATATCAGGATAATATCTACAATCCTACAATATCAGGAAAACGAGTTGAGTGCGGCAACTCAGCGCCTGTTACATGCGTGTGTATTTTGTGTTCGAACAAGTAAGAAGGCGGAATAAAATTGCTATGCAACAAAAATATATTGATAACAATAAACAACCTTTCATGAATATAAAACGGGCAAAACAAATCTTAAAGTCCGCCTACCAATGAAACGAGTGTGATTCATGCTAATAAAACATTTCTATTTTCTGAGAGTCGCATAAATGGCCGGACGTCTATTTGTTTAGCAGTGTTTTATTTCCATGAAACAGTGATTTACGTTTCATGTTTCTTTGATGTGCCAATAAGTTATGAGATAAAAAATATCCGTTGATCTACCCAAGACGGATGCCTATGACCAGTACTAGAAATTCACAATTGATAAAATCGATTCATCTCTGGAAGAGAAATAAACGTAGCAGTTTTCGTTTTTCTAAATAGAATTTTTCTAAACTCTTTTAAACTCAAAAAACCAAAAAACGAAAAATTTTTCACATCGATTTTTCTAGAACACTGCGTATTCTTCTGAGTTAAAGCAAAAGTACCTTTTAGTACAAAACTATCCCAGAATTTAATAATCCAGTGTCAGAGATGCTTAAAAGTTAGACAGAAAAGTTATTCGATAATATATCCGTTTCCGTACCCAAACGGACCCCTATGACCGGTACTAAAAATTGACAATTGATAATTGACATTTGACAATTGACCTCTGGAAGATAAATAAGTGTACCAGTTTTCGTTTTTCCAAATAAAAGCGTTCTGCAGCTATTTTAAAGAAACTAATTACAAGACTTCGATATGCTTCTTCTAGACGAAGCATATCGAAGTAGAGGTCGTCCGCCAACCAGATGGTCTGACGACATTTGTAAAGTTGTAAACGGTTTTAGATTAGTGTTTTTTAAGCATACTCGACATGGTATGACTCAAGAAAAATGTGGTGATATGAATATGTTTGTATAACACCCTGAAATAATTTTACAGACAGATAATTCAATTTTTTTATACGAAATAACTATACAACCATCCTGCCTCTTTGAAAATAGATTTATATTAACCTTCTTGAGATATGTGCGAAATGGCATGACTTAGAAAATCGTGTAATTTTCCACGAATTTTCTTACAAATTTTTTAACTATATATAGTAAAAAAGGTGTAACTAAACATCCTGCCATTTTGCATAATGTATACTGAAATTATTTATTTTGTAACAAAATTTATTTTATGACTTAGAAAATCACGGAACCAGAGTGAAAATTTTATACAAAATTTTCCAAGAAACAAGTGCAGTTAAACATTAGGTGACGTCATGCCAATATTTTTTTTGGTCATTTTGAAATAAATATAATTAATTTATTAAGTTGGCAGGACTTAGAAAATCATGAAAATTTCATTATTTTCATTACATATTTGTATATATGTATACTCCCTAAGTACTTTTGCGACCGTCCTGCCCAAAAAATTTTCTTCATAAAATAGATAGTATCCTGTTATTTTATGGATATGGCAGGACTTAAAAATTCATCGCAACTCCCAATTTTTTTATTCATGGAAAATCTAATTTTCACAGAAAAATGTCACAGGAAACCCGTGAATTTTTTCACAAATTGTAAGTACCTTCTCTAACCTTCCAGTATTGCAAAGGGCAGGACTTAGAAAATCGTGGTTGAACTTCTGTTAATATCTCCCGGTTTATATCCTAAGCTTTAAAAAAGCACTTATAAAGCTGTAATAGATCTGTTCAAACTTGAGTAATGCCGTCTTAAACTGGTGGTATTTTTATAAAACTACGAAGATTTCAAAAATTACATTTTTTGAGACGTCATATAATTTGAATTAAATTTTTGAGATTTTTTTGAATGAAACATCATTTAGTAAGATGCTTGAAAGGTAAGTTGTGCAAAATTGAGAGTTTTATAAGAGAAATTGTATTAGTTACACATTTTTAAATCATTTTTAAACAAAATTCATATAAGGCTCACTTTCCGCCCACACCGTACTTATGCCCATACATTTTATTTATTTTTATTATAACCATAAGATAGCTTAATTATTCTTCTTTCATGTACAATTTGTAAAATTTCATTTGATCCATTAGTTAAAGAATTACTTTAAAATAACTCAACCGTGCACTTCGCCGTACGCTAGTTTACTGTGCGCCAATGTTTGTGAGAAGGGTGACTTTAGCGTTATAAATAAAAAATTATAGAAGATACAGATTTCATTTTAGAAAATTCTTTATATAAGATTTTTTTGTAAAATTTTCTGAACTTTTCAATGGTCAAGTCAGTTTTTTTTTCTAAAATTTATATTTTCGGAGTTATTTAAAAAAAACATCTAATTTCGTAGTTCATTTGTTTAATAAAAAATGAAGCACCCACTTCTCGAGTAGAACTTTTTGATATGTTGTTTATTAAACATTTCTTAATGAAATTACAAAAAGTTCTATCTTGTTTGATTTTTTCCGAAGTGAAAATCTATATGCACTCCCCTAATTATTCTATCCTCACAGTGGCGGCTGGTCAGAGGAGGCAAGGGAGGCTTAGCCTCCCCATAAATTTTTTACACATGCTACACTGTTTTGTTAACTTTGCTATTTTGCTTCGCGTTAGAGAGATCGGAAAAAGTTTATTTGAACAAGTTGTTCCAAATAATGTTCTAACCCCACATACCAAATTTCATCACAAAATTCGCACTTTTAGTTTTTTCATTATTTTGTAGTCAGGATCTTAAAATTGGAGCGGAAGCTGCTGGCCGGAATATCTCACTTGATAATGCTCCGCGCAGCCCAGCAGCGTTTAAGGAGACCCATTCTCCTTAGAGCTGCATTATCGCTTAACGCACACGCTGCCAGGAGATTGGGCAAGGGTGGCTGATCGGCCAGCAGGCTCCTCTCCGATTTTAGGATCCTGACTACAAATAATGAAAAAACTAAAAGTGCGAATTTTGTGATGAAATTTGGTACCTATGTAGATTATTTGGAACAACTTGTTCAAATAAGTAGCTTTTTCCGATATATGTAATGCAGAGCAAAATATCGGTAATTCACTGCAAGGGCGGATTCAGAGAGGGGGCCATGGCCCCCTCCGAGAATTTAAAAAAATCTAAATTTAAACATTTGCAGTTCAAATGTTTTTAGTTTCAAACACATATACTGATGTGATCTTGATTATTGATATGAGATAATATTCTTATTTGTCATTTAATTTAATCAATGCATTATTAATAATCTAATTAATTTACCAGATCACATATCAATATGTTTTCAGTCTCAGGGCTTTTTATAAAATTAATTACTTACTCTCGTGGCTTCTAAGTATTTCTCAATGGTTCCTAATCGGGATAGGAAAGAAAAGAGTAAAATAATACACACATATGGGTTACAATTATAATCAAAATATTGTTTATTTTATTTAAATGGCAATCACTGCTTAATATTTGCTAGATCTTATTTTTCTTAAACATAACATTTACAAATGGGAATCTTATTTCGTTTTGGTTTCCAATTGAAAGTTTTTATTAACATTTAACTATTAGGATTTATTAGCAACAATTCTATTTAAGTTTGATGAAGCTTTTCTGATATTATTTATTATGTTCTTCAATTTTAAAAGTGGTATTTAATACGAAAAAAACCATACATTCATGTCCAAACAAATGAGACTGACCTTTTTCTGGTGAACTGAGAATGTCTTCACACAAGACCCGTTTCCTGCTATCCTTGGCTGCGATCAAAACCTCGTCCTGGCTTTCAGTAATGTTCTCCTTTGAAAACTAGCTCGTATAGCTCTCGTTCCTGCTTCTGTCGTGATGCTGTATTCTACCTTTTTCGAAACTGCAATCAGCTACCGGGACACTCTTGGCTCAAGGAGGTTCTTTTACTCTCAACCTGGCCTACCTCTCGTTCCACGATAGATACTCCACACTCACGGAACTACACCGGCTTTCTCACTCTCCGTACACTACCGTCTACTACTGGACTTCACTTCTCGACAGCTCAAAACATTCTGATCTATCTTTTTCATTCATTCCTACTTTCTAAATATCCCTTCCAGATTCACAAATCAACCTTCCACCACCAACTCTCATTCGCAGTATTCCTCAAAACCCATTTTTAATCTTTCTAAATATGCTTAATGGATTTCCAAAAAAAATAGTTAATTCCCATTCTAAAATTACTTTCTACTATTTACAAAATTTAATGACCTATTATCTACTTCAAATGAGTCTTATTTAGCATAGGCTAATGATCGAACCTTCCGCGAACAACGATAATGGTACGCGCCATTCACTTTGTTTATTCTCGGCGCATTGTCCCGAGTTTCGTAAGCTCCTTCTAATCACTTCTTAAAATTAAACATAAAAATTTGTTGTATACAGGTTGTTCTAAATTTATATGCCCGTGGTTGAGAAAATTGAAAATATTTTATATATTAAATTGAATTTTGTTTATAATTATCAAATTTTAATTTTCATATCAAATAGAAATATAACAATACATATATGTACAAAACAAGGGATAAATATGTCTTCTGGACTAAACTTGAACAAAAGCAGTAACGGGGGTTTCAAGAATGACATAGAATGTTTTGTAAATCAAAACGTTTATAATTTTACAAAGTGTCAATTGTTAGAACGACCTTGGCAGCCATCAAAATGATATCAATTTCCATATTCTGTACACACAAAGAATAAAAAGAAAAAGAATAAGAAAGAAGAATGAAAAATGTGGTCACAATAAAGGGATGACAGCCCAAAACCTTGCACGAAACCGTAAACATCTTTCCCCAAACTCATGGGCACAGACGGAGCCATACAAACCCATGAAAAAACATCATAGCATTAGGAGTGCGTTCAGGTTGGGCTGGATTTTCTACAAAGTTATCGCAACCCGCAAAAGTCAGTCATTAACCAGATATACTCTCAGAGCTCTAAACAGATACAAGAAAATAGAGAAACACTACGACCAATATTAGAGTCTATAGTGTTCTTAGGTCGACAAAATATTCCTCTAAGCGGCCATCATGATGATGGCCTTCTGCTTCTGGACGAAGATGCTGGACCTATCAATGAGGGAAATTTCAGGGAATTGTTAAGGATTCAAATCCCATCAGGAGATGAGACTCTTAAACAACACCTATCCACAGCATCTTCCCGAGAAACATACACATATTGTGGTGAAGAAATAATTGAGCAAATAATGAACCAGGTACAAAGTTCAAATTATTACTCAGTCATATTTGACGAAACGACCGACGTATCCCACGTGGAACAGCTTTCTCTAAATTTGAGATACATACACAATAACAACATTCGTGAAGATTTAATTAAGTTCATTGACGCTTATAACAACATAAAAATACTTAGTGAAAATCAAGAAAGAGGGCAAGAACAACGCCTGGCAGGAGAAGCCTTGGGAACAATAGTCTTAAACTTGTTGAAAGAACTGCACTTGTATCCAAAGAAATGTGTAGGAATCGGTACTGACTTTAATAGTACCTTAATAACGATAAGTTTTGAGTATCTTTATGCCACTCAAAAGTGTGTGAAAAATGCCTTAAAACTCACCACTTTAGCCATAATTTAAAAAAAAATTCCCCCAGTCCCCCCTTAGTCCCCCAAAAAAGTCCATGGCCCCCACCGAATATCAGCCCTGGACCCGCCCTTGATTCACTGTGTTTTTGGATTCGCAGTAGGCCGCTTTTAGAATTAAAAAACTTCAGTTGAGTATCTTAAAAAATGTGAACCTTCAACCTGTATGGACTGCAAAACTTATAAACGACACAAACTTTGGTAATACCTACACGTTTACAATTAGACTACTTAACTATTTTTAACATCATATGATATTATGAAATTATGATGATATCTATTATAAAAATGTAAATAAAAAATGGTCAAAAAATGGAGCCTTAGATTTTTTTGACGGATTTTTTTTGCTAGTGCTAGTCTAGATATTTTACAGTTAGTATAGCCTCCCCTATTGTAAAAATCACGAGCCGCCACTGTATCCTGATGTCTGGGGCATCTACATTGGGGACTGGTTATATGCTAAATATCAACAATAGTCAAGGGCTGTATATGTCCAGAGGCTGTATTCCCTAACTCATTTAAATCATTATAAATGCGTTCCAGGATTAGTGCCCTAGGGCGAAACGTGCTATTACATGAGCTATCATTAATTCTGGACAACCATTATCGCTACAACCATCTCACTCACCCGAACTCCCCCTCCTCCAACACAAAAGACTAACTAGCAGGAAGACCATCAACCATCATATTATCAAACCCCATTTTAATGACCCCCATGAAAAGAGCCATAAAAATTCAGCCAGATGTTCTTATTTATATCCTCTCAACGATAAAGACCAGTCAAGGACAAAATCGTAGCAAGCCATTGGATCGCTGCTTTACGAATCGTTGTAATAGCTCCGCCTTGCTCCTCCTCCTGCGTCTGTCCTCTTTGCACTCATTGGTTTAAAACGCCGATCTTTTTGAATAGGGCTGTGCTGAGATTATTTTAACTTTGGAAAAATAGGACTGTTTGTTTTACAAAAACTATAAGTCCTATTGCAAATCTGTGAACGGATTCTGAAAGAGTATAAAAAGGACGATAAGTATATGGTCACGGATATATAAATTAGATTGTAATTATGGAATTATAACCATTTAAAAGAAAGTTCTTTGTTCTCAAGAAATATTTTGGTTAATTTTATAAATTTAATGCTTGAAATTAGATACTAATAGACTCCTAACAACATTTTATTTGTTTTGATTAGAGCATTTGTTTAGGATTAGGATATTATTAAATTTATAATGCACAACTGTAAAAAATACGTTTTATTTACTTAGATGTTTGTTTGGGTTTTTTGCACCAATCTTATTCATCTGGCAAAGAGCAGAATTTGGGTGCTACTAGGTATTAATTAGTAAGCGGTCTACCGTCGCGTTTATAAACACATAAATAAAAATAATTATTATTCTAATTTTACAAATTCAAATTTTTACAAAATTGCAATTGAATGGGCCAATTGTGACTTATTGCCAATGAAAATAATAAATTGATATTAAAAAGTACCTATTACATAGTTTGAGGAATTAAAATGGTAATTCTGATTTATGCGCTTTATTGACTTTGTAAAGATTTTCATTATAGTGTTCAAACTCGTCTGAGAAAAGATTAAAAAGGTTATGGCAGGGTATGGGCAACAACGCATTGTGCGAAATAAAAGTGTTAAACATTTTCACCAGAGTTTATTCCGATTTTTGAGGTAATAGTGCGAAATAAAATATTAACTATATGCGAACATTTGTATAAGGTCATAAACTATCTAAAGTGCAAAAAATAGTGGCAAAATCGGCCTATAAGTAACTTATAGAACATTTTATGTTAATCAAAACAAACGACATTTTATAAATTCCAGTTCTTTTGACAACAGATAAGAGAACAAGTCTTGATCAAATTAAAAGCGACGTTGCCGGTTTTCCAAAAAGTTTTAAAAATCCAAGAAAGGAAATCAATCAATTAATAATAAACTAAGTAAACAAGATTTCGAAGTAAAAAGAATTTTAATATATTTAAAGTCATACTCAATTATTGCTTGAGAAGTTCTAGAGCCTTCGCCGGGTCGACTGGGGAACTAGAGCTTATCGCTTGCTTTAATATAGAGTACAAATACATAAAAAATGGTGGATAGTGATAATGATTACACCTCAGAAGACAGTAAAAAGAGAAGTCTAGAGATAGATGCAGACAATATTTTTAACAAGAGCAAGAAACTATCCAGAACACCAACCAAACAACAGAAAGATGAAAACAAAATTGATCAGCTTTTAAAAATGATGCAAAATTTAACAGATCAAACACAAAGTTTAACATCGGAGGTAAAAGGAATAAAAGAAGAACAACGAGAATATAGAAATGACCTCCGAGAATTAAGAAAAGAAATAAATGAATTCAAACAAAGTAACCAACAACTACAAAAAGAAAATGATGAAATGAAACAGGAACTAAAGATAGTGAAAATGAAGGTAGAAAAGTTCGAGAAAGAGAGAAAAGCTAACAATGTTATTGTCCAGGGTCTACCGATGGATACAAATAACCCAAATGTAGTCAATGAGGTTATGGCAGATTTCGTGGAAAGAGAATTAGGTATTAAAGTAGAAATAGAAGAAGCTTATAAAATAGGGGACAAAACATGTCTTGTAAAACTAAAAAACAAAAATGAAAAAATAAAAATTATGAAGAACAAAAACAAACTAAGGAATTCAAAGCCGGAAATATATATCAATAACGATCTAACGCAAGAAGAGATGAAAATACAACAAGAAATACGGAGAATTGCAAAATTTCAAAAAGAAAACGGTAAGAACACTAGAGTAGGTTATCAAAAATTAATTATTGACGGGACTGAATGGAAATGGAACAAAGAGAAGAATGAACTGGAAAGGGCAAAGCAGGACACGCCAAAAAACTGATAAAAAAACAAATATTGGATACAACACAAAAAACGGACACGAAAATGGCAAAGGAAAAGGACCTGAACAGATTAGATAAAATAAAACATACGAACACAAAAAAATATAATAAAAAACCGAAAAAATGTGATCAACTAAAAATAAGTACGTGGAACATCAGAACAATGCTTGAACCAGGAAAAATGCAGGATATCGTCTCAGAACTAGAAAGATACCAAATTGATATTGCAGTGATTCAAGAAATCAGATGGGCAGGTCAAGGAGAAATAAATAGAAAAAACTACACACTACAGTACTCGGGACATGAAAAACAAGGTCAATATGGAGTTGCTTTCATAATTATGGGAAAAATAAAAAATAACATTATGCAATTTAAACCAATAAATGAACGTATGGCTTACCTGAGAATTAACGCCAAACCATTTAATATATCAATCATAAACGTATATGCCCCAACTGAAAGTGCTACTGCGGAGGAAAAAGACAAATTGTATGAGGAACTCGAACGAGAAATGGAGAAGTTACCTAGAGAAGACACAATACTGGTAATGGGAGATTTTAATGCCCAAATAGGTAAGGAAGACTACATTAACCAAGTAGCAGGTAAGCACACAATACACGAAAAAACTAACGACAATGGCCAACGATTATGTAATCTAGCATCTAGTACCAATATGATTATCGTTAGTACAAAATTCGAACATCCCAAATACCATAAAGTGACGTGGATTTCCCCAGACCAAAAAACATGGTCACAAATAGACCATATTCTGATTACAAGAAGGAAGCAAACATCGGTAACAGACGTGAGGTCCTACAGAGGTGCACATGCAGACACAGACCATTTTATGGTGACTGCAAAAGTAAGACAAAAAGTCAAAAGAACACTAAAAAACACGACAACAAAAAATAAATGGCACGTAGAAAAACTGAATACTCCAGACATAAGGATTAAATATGCTGATGACATGAACAAAAAACTGAAGGAACAATCTAAACCTACAAAGGATATAGAAACAGAATGGAGAAATATAAAAAAATGTATAAATGAAACAGCGGAAGTACACGTAGGGATAAAAAGAAATAAAAAAAGACAAGAATGGTATAATGAAGAATGCCATAAAATGTTAAAAAAGAAGGTAGAAATGAGACAAATGTGGATAAGAACAAATAGACAGGATTATAGGGAAGAATACAATATAATAAGGCATGCATGTAAGAAAAAAATAAGGAAAATTAGACGTGAGTGGTTGGATGATAAGATAAAAGAAATAGAAAAAGAGAGTAAGAACAGAAACACAAAAGAATTCTATAAGAAAATTAGTGAGCAGAACAAAACGTTTAAAGGAAAGATAAAAAGCATAAAAGATAAAAATGGAAAAGTATCAGAAAACGATGAAGAGTATAAAGAAATTTGGACTAACTATTTTAAAGAATTATTAACAGAACAACAAGATCAAGACCTAAATGAAAACAGAGGAGAAGAGACAATGATGTTAGGAAACCAGCTACAAATACCAACAAAAGAGGAAGTTGAGGAAATTATTAATAGCAGCCGTAATGGTAAAGCCTCAAGATCGGACTGTATCAATATGGAGCTTATAAAATATGGTGGTGAAGAATTAAAAGATAGATTATACAATTTAATAAAAGACATATGGGACGAAGAAAAAATGCCGGAAGAATGGTACAAAGGACAAATTATCACGATTCATAAAAAAGGAGATCAACAGATGTGTAAAAACTACAGAGGACTGACGCTATTAAACACAGCATATAAAATCATGTCCGCCTTAATACAACGAAGACTGACCGAAGCTACCACGAATATCATAGGACACTATCAATGCGGATTTGTTAAGGGAAAGTCTACAACAGATGCCATACATACAGTTAAACAAATTATGGAAAAAGCTCATGGATATAAAATAGAAATTGAACTGCTTTTTATAGATTTTCGACAAGCATTTGATACAATAAATAGATCAAAACTAATGGTAGCTCTGAAAGAAATGGGAATACAACATAAATTAAGAAGATTAATACAAATGACAATGAGTAGAACTGTAGTTAGTATAAAAACTCAAGTAGGCGACACAGAAGAATTTGTCATCAATAAAGGGGTGAGACAAGGAGATTCATTATCAGCAACTCTGTTTAATCTTGCCCTAGAATACGTCGTCAGGAAGATCAACAAAGGCACCCTCCGAACGAGAGAAGGACAAATAATAGCATACGCTGATGATATTGTGCTAATAACAAAAAATAGAAAAACAATGGAACGAATGTTAAACGAAATGGTAACAGAAGGAAAAGTAATGGGATTAAAAATAAACCAAGAGAAAACCAAAATAATGAGATTTGACAAAAACTTTGAAAACAGAAAGGTTAGAGTAGGAGAATACACTTTTGAAGAAGTCGAAAAATTTAAATATTTAGGAATATTAATAACAAACAATGGAGAAAGAGAAACCGAAATCAAAGAAAGGATTATTACAGCAAATAAGAGCTTCCATGCAAATAAAAAATTACTTAAAAATAAGTTATTGAGTAAGAAATCAAAAATGAAAGTATACAAAACAATAATTCGACCGACGATGATGTATGCAGCCGAAACTCTTAGCATGACAAAAAAACAAGAGGAAAACCTTAGAATACAAGAAAGAAAAATACTAAGAGCAATATTAGGACCAATAAAAATAAATGACAATGAATTTAGACAAAGAACGAACCTTGAGTTACTGGAAGAAATTGAGGAGGATATAGTATGTAAAATAAAACAGCAAAGAGCAAAATGGCTAGGACACATATGGAGATCCGGATCAACTACGACGATATACTCAATATTGGAATGGACACCAGCTGGCAAAAGAAGACGTGGAAGACCAAGATCTACATGGTTACAAGAAGTAGTAAGTGATCTCAACAATGCGGGCATACGACATTGGAAAGGGAAAACCAGAGACAGGAAAGAGTGGAGAAAAATAACAGAGAAAATTAAATAACGAACATGAGGACTGATCTACCTCAAAACATAGATCTAGAGAGCGTAAGCGGCGTAACCCCTAAAGGGGTGTTTTAGCCACTATATATATATATATATTGTTATATTTCTATTTGATATGAAAATTAAAATTTGATAATTATAAACAGAATTCAATTTAATATAAAATATTTTCAATTTTCTCAAACACGGGCATATAAATTTAGAACAACCTGTATACAACAAATTGTTATATTTAATTTTAAGAAGTGATTAAATAAGACTCAAGTGAAATCGTTAATAGGTCATTATCGTTTGTTCGCGGAAGGATCGGTCATTAGCCGATGCTAAATACGACTAAGTGGAAATAGAGAATAGGTCATTAAAATTGTATATAGTAGAAAGTAATTTTAGAATGGGAATTAACTATTTTCTTTGAAATCCATTAAGCATATTTAGAAAGTTTAAAAATTGGTTTTGAGGAATACTGCGAATGAGAGTTGGTGGTGGAAGTTTGATTTATGCATCTGGAAGGGATATTTAGAAAGTAGGGGAATGAATGAGAAATAGAGAGCAGAATGTTTTGAACTGTCGAGAAGTGAAGTCGAGTCGTAGACGGTAGTGTACGGAGAGTGAGAAAGCCGGTGTAGTTCCGTGAGTGTGGAGTATCTATCGTAGAACGAGAGGTAGGCCAAGTTGAGAGTAAAAGAACCTCCTTGAGCCAAGAGTTCCCGGTAGCTGATTGCAGTTTCGAAAAAGGTAGAACACAGCATCACGACAGAAGCAGGAAACGAGAGCTATACGAGCTAGTTTCGGAGGAGAACATTACTGGAAGCCAGGACGAGGTTTTGATTGCAGCCAAGGATAGCAGGAAACGGGTCTTGTGTGAAGACATTCTCAGTGCACCAGAAAAAGGTCAGTCTCATTTGTTTGGACATGAATGTATGGGTTTTTCGTAGTAAATACCACATTTAAAATTGAAAAAACATAATCAATAATATCAGAAAAGCTTCATCAAACTTAAATAGAATTGTTGCTGATAAATCATAATAGTTAAATGTTAATAAAAACTTTCAATTGGAAATCAAAAGGAAATAAGATTCCCATGTATAAATGTTATGTTTAAGAATAATAAGATATAGCAAATATTAAGCAGTGATTGCCATTTAAATAAAATAAACAATATTTTGATTACAATTGTAACCCATATGTGTTATTATTTTACTCTTTTCTTTCCTATCCCGATTAGGAACCATTAAGAAATACTTAGAAGCCACGTATGTAAGTAATTAATTTTATAAAAAAGCCCTGAGATTGAAAACATATTGATATGTGATCTGGTAAATTAATTAGATTATTATTAAAGCATTGATTAAATTAAATGACATATAAAATTATTATCTCATATCAATAATCAAGATCACAACAACTGTCGTCCAACGTGGAGGGCATTGTAAAGTATTTCTAGTGGCAAATTTGAAGGATAGAAAGAGTAAAGCCGGTATTTGAAAATTTATATGCCTGTGGTAAAAAGTGAGATACTTACATTTGATAACATAAAATTTTAGATCTCTTTAGGTACAAATTTTACATAACTGATTTAATATTTTATTTTACGATATTTACATTTGATATATTTATTGACAATTTATAATATTTGGGTGAGAAAAAGTCGTCTTGGTAACATACTAGTAAAATTTCATATTTGGCGGGGACAGTACTTCTTGAAAACAAATGTCTGTGACAAGAAGCTAAAGCAAAGACAACAAAAAACAAAAAGAATATTCAAATCAAGAAAATAATTCAGACCAAGAAGATATTTTAGACACGACAATCATGGCATCAGAACAGCAAGAATTATCAGGAATAGATAAACTATTACAACTGATGCAACTCCAGTCACAAAAGCTGGATGACAATCAAAGAGAAACAAAACAAGCAATGGATGAAGCAAAAAGGACAATGGATAAAAATCAGGAGGAAACAAAACAAGCAATAGATGAAACAAAAAGAATAATGCAAGAAAATCAGAAGGAAACAAAACAAGCAATAGAAGAGAACAACAAGAAAATGGAGGAACGCATAGGAAAGTATGAAAAGGAAGTAAAAGGATGTTTGACAACAATGAAAAACGAGATGAAAGAACAAGAAATGAAAATCCAAAATAAAATAAAGGAGATAACGAATTGCCAGAAAAAAGAAATGGAAAGTTTGGAAAATAAGTTAGAAAACGCTATTCAAGCAATCAGAGAAGAAATGGAAAGAAAGATTGCGGAAATCAATATTCAACAAAATGTAGGAGAAAGAAGAGAAATGGTTATACATAGCACAGATGACGTGAAGATAAGGTTTGGCGGGGATGTAAGAATATTACACCCAGTGCCGTTCATAAATAGCCTGAAAAAGAAAATACAGCACATCGGAAATTTCGAAACAGCAAAAGAAACTATCAGAAACCATCTAAAATATGAAGCAAGCCTATGGTTCGATTGCAAAGAAGAAGAATTTGACAGTTGGCAACAATTTGAACAAAAATTTTTGAATTATTTCTGGGGAAAAGTCCAACAATTGGAAATTAACAAGGAATTGCAAAATGGGAAATACAATGATAGGATGGGTATATCAGAAAGGACATATGCATTACAAATTTACTATAACGCAAAACATCTACAATATAATTACTCATCGGAACAATTAGTCGAACTGATTGCAAGACATTTCGAAGAAACGCTGGAAGACCATATCACATTGCAAGACTACAAAGACATAGATAGTTTATGCCAATTCCTACAAATAAGAGAATCACGTTTAAGAGAAAGAAAATCAAGAAGGTCGCGAGAAGATTACAGGCTCCGAGAAACACAGGATTACAGAGATAGAAATCAAAATAGGAGGGACTATACAAGACGAGAATTTAATCCCAGAAGGGAAAACGAAAATAGAGACAACGGAAGAGGAAAATATGAACAAAGAAATAGGAAATGCAATGAGGACAGAAATCGAGAATACCAGAATAGAAACACCACACTCGCAAATCAAGAAAACAGAAATAATGGTAGACAAAATGAACAGGGATATCGAGAAAACCGAAACAGATCCGACAGACCAAGAGAAAATAGAAGAGAAGTAAATAATACCCAGACAGATGAATATGACGGAGAGAGACATTATGACGAAAATATAAACTACGATGAGCAACCGGCGTTTTTTCACGACGGCGCTCACTAAAAACCAAAAATCAAACAGGAATCTTTTGTAACCCCAAGGAGTTTATTAAATTGGCAAGAAACAACGAAAAGAAAAATGGAGTTAATTTAAAATTTGTGGATGGATTTATCAACGAGAAACCAATTAAAATTATGATAGACACTGGATCTGAAATAACATTGGTCAACAGAAAACTAATAGAAGAAGTTAACTTAACAAATTTAATTTACAAAATACCTAGGGTAAATTTAGTGGGCGCAAACAAACGGACATTGGCAACTATAAATGAAGGCATACGAGTAATGGTACGACTGGGTAAGAAGATGTATGCACTACAATGTGTAATAATGCCAAACATGTCACATGACATGATAGTAGGAGTTGACGAATTGGCAGAAAAACATGTAGTGATAGATTTTAAAAATAATACGATGAATCTAACAGAAGAAAAAGAAGAAGAACAGAACAAGGAACAGGAGAAACAAAATACGGACGAATCAGGTAAAGAACAAACAGTGGAAATGAATTTGGCAACGAAGCAAGGACAAAGAAGAAAAGGGAGAAAAAGTCAGAAAAAGACAAAAGAAAATGAAACCTGTGGATCCTCAAAAGAAGAGTTGAGCCCAGAAGAAAAAAAATTGAGAGTATCAAAAGCAAAAGAAAACTGGGATTCCTCAAAAGAAGAGATGAGCTCAGGAGAAGAAGAAATAAAGCTAACAAATGAAAGCGAAAAAGATATGATCGAAACAGTGGCATTTGAAGAGGAGGCATATGAAAACGAGGATGCAGAATACACGGTAAAAGGATGTGAAAAATCTGAGGAAAAAGACAGAAGATTGATATGGGAAAAAGGGAAAGACAACATAATAGCCGACACTCTAACACAGGATGAGGACACTGAAAATAAGGAAACAATTACTCTACAGGTGGGACTAATTAGAGTAATACAAGAAGAAGGGGTATAAGACGTAGATTAAAGTAAGGAAATATACAGGGAGTTGGTTTTGCCTCGAGAAAATTTATTTAAAAATGCAGATAAATTTTATCGAATACAAGGCGGGGATTTGTTATATTTCTATTTGATATGAAAATTAAAATTTGATAATTATAAACAGAATTCAATTTAATATAAAATATTTTCAATTTTCTCAAACACGGGCATATAAATTTAGAACAACCTGTATACAACAAATTGTTATATTTAATTTTAAGAAGTGATTAAATAAGACTCAAGTGAAATCGTTAATAGGTCATTATCGTTTGTTCGCGGAAGGATCGGTCATTAGCCGATGCTAAATACGACTAAGTGGAAATAGAGAATAGGTCATTAAAATTGTATATAGTAGAAAGTAATTTTAGAATGGGAATTAACTATTTTCTTTGAAATCCATTAAGCATATTTAGAAAGTTTAAAAATTGGTTTTGAGGAATACTGCGAATGAGAGTTGGTGGTGGAAGTTTGATTTATGCATCTGGAAGGGATATTTAGAAAGTAGGGGAATGAATGAGAAATAGAGAGCAGAATGTTTTGAACTGTCGAGAAGTGAAGTCGAGTCGTAGACGGTAGTGTACGGAGAGTGAGAAAGCCGGTGTAGTTCCGTGAGTGTGGAGTATCTATCGTAGAACGAGAGGTAGGCCAAGTTGAGAGTAAAAGAACCTCCTTGAGCCAAGAGTTCCCGGTAGCTGATTGCAGTTTCGAAAAAGGTAGAACACAGCATCACGACAGAAGCAGGAAACGAGAGCTATACGAGCTAGTTTCGGAGGAGAACATTACTGGAAGCCAGGACGAGGTTTTGATTGCAGCCAAGGATAGCAGGAAACGGGTCTTGTGTGAAGACATTCTCAGTGCACCAGAAAAAGGTCAGTCTCATTTGTTTGGACATGAATGTATGGGTTTTTCGTAGTAAATACCACATTTAAAATTGAAAAAACATAATCAATAATATCAGAAAAGCTTCATCAAACTTAAATAGAATTGTTGCTGATAAATCATAATAGTTAAATGTTAATAAAAACTTTCAATTGGAAATCAAAAGGAAATAAGATTCCCATGTATAAATGTTATGTTTAAGAATAATAAGATATAGCAAATATTAAGCAGTGATTGCCATTTAAATAAAATAAACAATATTTTGATTACAATTGTAACCCATATGTGTTATTATTTTACTCTTTTCTTTCCTATCCCGATTAGGAACCATTAAGAAATACTTAGAAGCCACGTATGTAAGTAATTAATTTTATAAAAAAGCCCTGAGATTGAAAACATATTGATATGTGATCTGGTAAATTAATTAGATTATTATTAAAGCATTGATTAAATTAAATGACATATAAAATTATTATCTCATATCAATAATCAAGATCACAACAATATATATATATATATATATATATATATATATATATATATATATATATATATATATATATATATATATATATATATATATATATATATATGGCAGGGTATAGTCCTGTCGCCAGGGGGGGTACAACGGCCTCCTTTATTCAGATGGACTTACCCAAGTTTTTTTTATGTATTTTGACCCGTAGAACACGAATTTTTTGGGTAACAGGTGATCCGGATGTCGATAAGATTGTTATAAACAAAGAACTTGAGGAATTATATAACAGCGATTTCTCGCAAAACAAAACATTTTTTTGTATTTTTTGGGTCATTTTAAGCAAAAAATATTCCTACAAGTTTTTTCGTAGAATGCATAGTTTTAGAGATAACTGCGGTTAAACTTTCAAAAAATCGAAAAATGGCAAATTTTGAACCCGAATAACTTTTGATTAAAAAATAAAGTAGCAATTCTGCTTACCGCATTTGAAAGTTTAGGTCAAATTATATCGATTTTGATTATTTGCATTGCTAAAAATTAATTTTTTTATTGTTAAACAAAGCTATAAAAACATGGTGTTTCCCGTGCCTAATACATGCGTTTTAACGCATGCTACGTAGAAATTTCCTCGCTTGCACTTGTAGCTACTCTACCTACTCGTTCGATTTTAAATGAGAAATCATTGAAAACATCACTCACGCACTAGGTGTTTCTAGCTTTGTTTAACAATAAACTAATAAATAAATTTTTAGCAATGCAAATAATCAAAACCGATATAGTTTGACTTGAACTTTCAAATGCGGTAAGCAGAATTGTTATTTTATTTTTTAATCAAAAGTTATTCGGGTTCAAAAATTGCAATTTTTCGATTTTTTGAAAGTTTAACCCCGTTTATCTCGAAAACTATGCATCCTACGAAAAAACTTGTCGAAACATTTTTTGCTTAGAATGGCCCAAAAAATACAAAAAGATGTTTTGTTTCGCGAGAACTCGCTGTTATGTAATTCCTCAAGTTCTTTGTCTATAACAATCTTATCGACATCCGGATCAACTGTTACCCAAAAAATTCGTATTCTACGTGTCAAAATATATAAAAAAAACTTGGGTAAGTCCATCTGAATTAAGGAGGCCGTTGTACCCCCCCTGGCGACAGGACTAGTAGGCATTGTTAACCACACAGGTAGTACCTACCAGCAAAAAAAATTTGTACAAAATTACAAAATGAATAAGGTGCATAGATCTGAAGAATTATTGTTTTATTTTGCAAATTGATATTTTGTCATATCACTTTATTTTCACTACTGATATGAATGTGTTTGAAGTATTATCAATAAAATTATATACCAACCTAACCTACTTAGTAGGGCAGTCAATGAGGTTATTTGAATCCGAATTCTCCATCCTACTACATCAATTTACTTGATATTTTCACAGTAACTAGGGAATAGCTCAAGAAACAAAGTCTACCCTATATGCTATGGTGCTTTTCTCTTGGGGGCTGTTCCCACCCCTTCTGGGGGTGACAATTTTTTTGGCCAAAATAACCACGGAAGTGGCTAGAGAACCTAAAATCGTTCTAAAATATTTTTTTGAAAACTCAATACTTTTTGAATTATTCGTGTTTTGGCGATTTTCATTGAAAAATTACACCTTTTCGGACAGTTTTTTGCGAATACCCGAAAAACTGTGTATCTAACTAAAAAACTATAGAAAACATTTTTTAGCTTATAAAAAATAAAGAGATTCGTTACTTAATAAATCTTGTAGTTGTAACGCAAAAAGAGATATGGTAGGTGAAAAGAGTTTGTTTTTGGTGCATGCTCAAATCGGCGTATTCAACTTGAAATAACAGAGAAACGGTCGATTTTAGGTGTATAATGTTGCCAATACCTTTTGTAGTGCTTGAAAAGACCTTTAAAACCATCACTATTACCTGTCGATGTCGATTACATTCAGAGCTTGTCTCCACTGTTCCAGTTTTTGTTCTAAACCTCTTTCACTATTTGCTATTAACACTACATCATTAGCATACATTAGGCACCATGGAATGCTACCCTGTAGTTTCGCTGTTATCTGGTACAAAAATAATGAGAATAAATAAGGACTAAGCACCGAGCCTTGGTGCAATCCTACTTTCACCTGAAATTTATCAGTCTCTCCCACCCCTGTCCTAATACTAGCCGTTACTCCCTCATACATATCTCTCACAATCTTTACATATTCGCCAGGGACTCCTTTCTTATTGGCACTCAAAAGAACAACACACACCACAGAATAAGCACACCACAGAATCTCTCGAGGAACTCTATCATATTATGCTTTCTCAAGATCAATGAATACCATATGAGCGTTGGTATCTTTATTCCTGTATTTTTTCATCAGTTGCCTTACAATGAAAATTGCATCTGTTGTTGATCTGCCCTGCATAAAGCCAAATTGATTATCGGATATTTCGGTTTCTTCACGTATCCGTCTATCAATTACTTGATGACTAATTGATGACTAATGTATTTTAAGAAAAAATGAGAATCTATTTAACCCCTCATCCACGAGAATCTAAATGCATCGTTTTTCTTCTACAATACCTTTTACTAAGTTCCAAAAGTTAGACGGGTTTAAAATGAATGGTTTTAGAAAAAAATAAGATCAAATTATAAAGCGCATTTTTGAAGTTATACTTCTTTACGCGCGATATGAGGGTGAATTTTTATATGTTAAAACCTACGATCCCGGCGCATGCGCATTAGAGATGTTGAAAAAGTATCTATTCGTTACAAAGTACTCGTTACTTAGGAAGACCGAAAGTAACGATTACTATACAGAGAGGCAAATCGTTACTTTCATTACTCTGATTACTTCGTTACTTCGTACCAATCGTATCAGAGCGAGTAACGACTATAGGGCTTTTCATTCACAGTCATTTATTTCGAGCTTCTGTCATGTGTCACATAATATTAATATATCTACGTCGTACGTTATTGGTATTACCAATGATACAAATCGAAGACGTATGACGTAGATATATTAACATTATGTGACACATGACAGAAGCTCGAAACAAATGACAATCGATGAAAAGCCCTATTGTATCTACTTTGATTACTCTGATTACTTCATTACTTCGTACCAATCGTATCAAAGCGAGTAACGACTATTGTATCTACAACCAGTACACTTGATTACTTTCTACCAATCGTATCCCAGCGAGTAACGCACGGGACCGGTATTGTACGAGTGTTATCGAATATCGTTATCGGTATGAAGCGTTTTAAGGGTGTGAGGGTGAGGAGAGGACAGAAGATGAAACATAGAGAGGTATAATGGTATACGTAAAATATGTAATGTATGTCATTAACGAAGATCGAATGCGAGAACCCTATATTTTTATCTAGATCTATCTCTATACCTATATAAAATACCTATCTACTGAGAAATACGATTCTTGATATGATTACCGGTACTCGAGTACAAAAGTAACAAAAGTAATCATAGTAATCAAATCATTTTGATGCCTTAAACAGATCGGTGAAGGTCGTTGTTATATCGGAATACCTATACAAAATACCTACCTACTGAGAAATACGATTCTCGATATGATTACCGGTACTCAAATACAAAAGTAATCATAGTAATCAAAGTAACGAATACTGTAAATGATTACTTTATACAAAAGTAACGATTTGTAATGAATACTCGAAAGTAACTATAATCAACATCACTAATGCGTATTATAACTTTGTT
This sequence comes from Diabrotica virgifera virgifera, assembly GCF_917563875.1. Classification (NCBI taxonomy): domain Eukaryota; kingdom Metazoa; phylum Arthropoda; class Insecta; order Coleoptera; family Chrysomelidae; genus Diabrotica; species Diabrotica virgifera. The sequence goes on along the minus strand of NC_065449.1, from coordinate 65,397,149 downwards.
CTGATTGGATGTTCAAATGACATGTCAAAAATTATCCAATATAGCAGCTGTAGCGCAGCTGTGGTTTGGACGGTTGGCGGTTTGGTAATGTATGGTTGTTGCGTTTTAAAATTTGTGGGAAGAGAAACAACAAAGGTTAGTTAATAGTTATACTGCCTTTTTAAATAGTTTTCATATTATATTTTTGAAGTTATACTTCAAAATGTTTTAATTTATGTATGTATCAGTCCAGAAAAGGTGGGGAAAAAATATATTAGTGTTTTTAAATATATTTTTCTACAAACGTGTTAAAAATGCAATTTTTAGGACTCCATAGGAGCGTTAAAAATGCTACTTTAAGGCACTAGTGCTGTAAAAATTTTAAGGCACTGCAGTTAAAAGTGAATTGTCAAATTGTGAAACGTCAAAAAAACTAATATACACAACATTTGTCAACACATATAACGTTTCAGCTGCGCCCAGGACCAAGACTTTTGATAAAACATTAATATTAATAATACAACTTGCGCAATTTGAAAAAGGTGGTTTAAAAGGTTTTTTATTATAATTTTGTGTCTTTGGATTTGTCTTCCTTGTGCGTAAAATAATAAAACATCTATTTTTATATTTCACTCATGTCACCGTGATGTATAATTATGTAATGTATATCTGAAAGGTAACTAGCATGCGGCTTGATGGCCTTGTTGGTAGAGCATTGGACCAGAGATAAAAAAATCGCGAGATTGCGGGTTCAAATCCCGGACGATTCATATTTTTTTCTTTTTTTTTTTTTAATATTTGGCATTGTTAGGTTTTGGTTCATTTTTGGTAATTATTGTTAATTTTTTGTATTGTAACTGTTAAGTAGGTATATTTATTTCGTTGAAATTATATTATAATAGAAGTATAACTTCTTACGTGCGTACAAAGTTCACACACATTCTCTTTTAAATTTTCTTAAAAATCTTCCTTTTTCTCCATGTAACTTGAAAATCATAAGAGATACGAAAAAAGATGCTATACAAAAATGTAGGGTTCTTTTAGGTAAAAATTTTGTTTTTATTTTTCATTACTGTATCTCTTATTATTTTTAAGTTACAGGGAGAAAAATGAAAATTTTTAAGAAAATTTAAAAATGCGCTCTATAATTTGATCTTATTTTTTTCAAAAACCATTCATTTTATACCCGTTCAACTTTTTGAACACAGAAATAACAATATAGTAAAATATAAGGTAGAAGGAAAACGATGCATTTAAATTCTGGTGGATAGTATAGTATAGTATATGGCTTAACACCCCATGTGGGGTTTCGCCGCTTTCGCTTTCTAGATCCATTTTACGGGGTTGATCAGTCCCCATGATCATTGTATTTGTTCACTAATATGTCTCCATTTCTTCCGGTCTATTGCCCTCTCTTTCCATTTTGTAATTCCTGCTCCTCTTAGGTCCTCCTCTACTTCAGTTAACCATTTCGATCTGGGTCGACCACATCTCCTTTTTCCTCCTGGTTGCCACAATATCATAGCTTTTGATACTGATTCTGGTCCTTGTCTCCATATGTGACCTAGCCATTTGGTTCTTTGTACTTTTATTTTCTTTACTATATCTTCACCATTTAATTCTTCTAAAATTTCTTTATTCGTTCTCCTTCTATAGTCTTGTTCTTCGATTCTCACTGGACCCAGTATTGTCCTTATTATTTTTCGTTCAGTTATTCTTAATTTCTCTTCTTCTTTTTTTGTCATAGTCATGGTTTCTGTTGCATACATCGTTATTGGTCTTATTAATGTTTTATATACCTATATTCATTTTTGTTTGTTTGGTCAATATTTTACTCTTTAGTAGTTTTCTATTTGCTTGGAATACCCGGTTTGTCGCAGTTATTCTTTCTTCGATCTCCGTTTTTCTTTCCCCTTTGTTATTTATCATAACGCCCAGGTATTTAAATTTCTGTACTTCCTCGAATTTTTTATTTCCTATCCTTATCTCTCTGTTTTGTTCTGCTTTTCCGAGTCTCATTAATTTTGTTTTCTTTTCATTAATTCTTAGTCCCATCTTCTTTCCTTCTTCTTCTATCTCCATTAATAATTTTTTTATGATTTTTCGTGTTTTTGTTACTATCGCTATATCATCTGCATAGGCGATTAGTTGGTAACCTGATGCTCTTAGGTTTCCCTTATGGATCTTTCTTAACACAAAATCTACTGTCAGGTTAAATAGTGTTGCTGACAGTGAGTCACCTTGTCTCACTCCTTTATTTATTTCGAATTCTTCTGTTTCCCCTTTTTGTGTTAGGATACTTATTTTTGATTTATTCATAGACATTTTTATTAGGTTTCTTAGTTTTTTACTTACTCCTTGATATTTTAGGGCTTTCATTATTTCCTTTCTCTTTATTGAGTCAAAGGCTTGTTCAAAGTCTATAAATAATATTTCTATTTCATGTTGATGTTCGTGTGCCTTTTCCATGATTTGTTTAATGGTATGTATTGCATCTGTTGTTGATCTGCCTTTTACGAAACCGCATTGGTATTGTCCTATGATATTTTTTGTTTCATCTGTTAACCTTTTTTGAATTATTGACGATAATATTTTATAGGCAACGTTTAATAGTGTAATACCTCTGTAGTTCTTACACTCATGCTGGTCGCCTTTTTTATGGATCGTTATAATCTGTCCAATTTCCCACTCGTTCGGCATTGTCTCCTCTTTCCATATTTTCTTAATCAATTCATGTATTTTTTCATGCAATATGTCCCCTCCGTATTTTATTAGTTCTAGATTCTGGTGGATACGGGGTTAAAAAATATACTTCTCATTTTTTCTTAAAATACATTAGTCATCAATTTTTTTTCCATATCTCGCTTAGTATGAATGTAATCGACATTTAATAGTAGTCGTTTTAAAGGTCCTTTCAAGCACTACAAAAGGTATTGGTAGCTTTATGCACCTAAAATTGACCGTTTCTCTGTTATTTCAAGTTGAATACACCGATTTGAGCAAGTACCAAAAAACCAAACTCTTTTCACCTTCAATCTCTTCTTCTATTATAACTAGAAGACTTATGAAGGAAAGAATCTCTTTGTTTTTTATAAGCCACGAAAATGTTTAATATAGTTTTGTTAGTTACATGCGTAGTTTTTGGTATTCGCAAAAAAACCGTTCGAAAGGTGTTATCTTTCAATGAAAATGGCCAATTTTCAACCACGAATAACTCAAAAAATATTGAGTTTAAAAAAAAGTATTGAAAATATTGAACAGTTTTTGCTTAGAATTAAGTTCTTTGGGCAATACCGTGATTATTTTAACCAAAAAATTTTCCACCCCCGAGAAGGGGTGGGAACCGCCCCTAAGATAAAAGCACACATCGGCATAGGGTAGACTTTGAATTAGGAGATAAGTAGAGGCTATTCCCAAAATTTCATTAAAATCCATGCAGTAGGATAGAATTCGGAGGTAATATCCTGTTCTTGCTCTCATTGACTGGCATGGCGTATAGAGCATATTCATGCAAACTTCGGCTCTGACATTGACTGGGTGGATTAAGTAGCTTAGTAACTATCAGTGCCGGTGCCAAACCTAAATAAAGGAGGAGGGTTTGCGCCAGGTACGGCATCCAAAAAAACCTTGCTAAAAATATGGAAAGACGAAATACAGAAGACAGTTAGGGGATAGGGTGTTCCCCTAAACGAAGCGCAGCAGTTGTAGCCTACCTAACCCCTGCAAAAAGTGAGCTAGTGCTAATCCTTAGAGGACGGAAAGGGCCAAAGAAGCTGGTTCTGAGGATCGCAACACTTAACGTCGAAAGTATGACAGGTAAAGAAAGGGAATATTGTTTGTGTGCAAAATAATAATTCACAATGTGAACAAACTTGTTGGAAAGGTATCTAAGTGAAGAGATCTTGGAGGTTAAAGTTAATATGTATACAGTAGTCAAGTTGCAGGAATATCTATTTTAGTAAGGGTATGGGTAACCAGAATAAGTGATAGAATAAATACGTCAGCTAGAGGAGGTGTGAACTGTAGGTAAAGTGATAATAAACTTTGAGTGTGTAGCTGGTCAACATTGACCGGTGAAAGTGGGTACGAAGATAAAGGTGAGGCTGAAAGGAAAGCAAGTAGGACATTAGAAATTAAAGTGGTCAAGTAGTGGAAGTTAAAGGTTAAGGATCTGGCAAAAGTTATCATCAGCAAAGTTTTGGCATACAGGCTTAGCGAGCATACAGGTTTAGCGAGCTCGTACACCAAAGCACTATCCTACAGAAATCGCATATAACATACATTGCGGAAAGATATATGCATTGAGTGACGCATCTGGTTTTCGGTGGATGATCCTTATCCCCGTTGCTTCGGTGAACGAAGTTCCAGGAATCCTAGGTAGTTAGTTTTAAGTGCGTTCAAGGGATACATATTAACCGCTGATAATTATGGGATGTTGAGTGCTTCATGTTGCATTTGGATATTGCTTTGGTGTACGAGTCCGATAAGAACTATATACGGATAAAGTAGCGATATGTCGCAGACGATGAAAATTTGGGTAAGAACTGTAGAGAGAAAGTTAAGGAGGGACACATAGATATGAAGAGAACAGTTTGGGTTTATGCTAGCAAGGGGAACAACGGCTGCCTTGTTTGCTTTGAGAAGGCGTACGACACAGTCCCTAGACAAGAGATAGGGAGATGTATGAGAAAGAAATGGGTTACTGAGAAGTACATAAAGCTCCTGAAGGATATGTATGAGAGAACGTACACCAAAGTAAGGACTTATGTCGAATTGACCAAAAATTTTCCAATGACCGTTGTTTTGCATCAAGGCTCTTCACTGAGTCCCTACCCGTTTACTCTTATTATGAATGCACTGACCGAGACGGTAAGGGAAGGTGCTCCTTGGCAGGGGCAGCTCGTGATAGTACAAGATGGTGAGGCACCCTACATTTGAGAAATATTATTATTACGGTGTTAGATTCTCTTTAATGGCCAGAAGGTCGATTTTTATTCGATAGATAGAAGATGGCCAGAAGGTCGATATGTTACAGTTCAAGTTGATTATCCAGTTGGAGTTGACTTTTCCTAGTTCGAGTCGACTCGAAACGGCTGGTTTTAGTAAAAGTTGATTATAAATATAAAATGAAGATTTTTATTCAACATTTACTAGTAAAAGTAGACTCCAACTTGTTAAAGTATACTCTTCCCAGTGCCATTTAGTAAAAGTTGATTCACACAAACAACCGATTCTAGATATTAAATGTTATTGTATATTATGTTCAAATCGTGATATTTATAGTCCAGACTGTATCGTCGCCCCAGTTAGGTAAATTATTCCAGTTCGATTCTTTTGCACAAACTTACTCAAAAAGAGGTCCTTATAACGAATCCACAGGGTGTCAGGTGGTACCGTAATCGAAAAATTGTTTAAACAATTTTTTTTAAATAAATGCACAAAAACAATTCACTTCGGACATTTTTTTACATCATTTGGGTCATTCGGAGCAAAAGAGGTCTTTTGTGATTTTTCTGTAAAATTTATTGTTCTCGAGTTATACGCGACTTAAAATTTGAAAAATGCGAAAATGACCATTTTCAAGGCTTAATAACTCAGTTAAAAATTATTATTATGAAAGTCAGAAAGTCACCAAATCAAATTTTAACGACCTCCCTACAAGGTACTGAAGAAACATTTGTCATTATTGTATTACTAAGCTGTTATTTTTAATTATTAACAATGAGCGCTAGGAGCGTATTGAGGCGGCTGTCAATGTGAGTGCGACTGAGATGCACCATTGGACGGTCGGAATCTTACTCGCACTCACATTGACGGCCGCCTCAATACGCTTTTAGCGCTCATTGTTGATAATTAAAAATAACAGCTTAGTAATAAAATAATGACAAAAATTTCCTCAGGATCTTGTAGGGGGGGCTTTAAACTTTGATTAGGTGACTTTCTGACTTTCATAATATTAGTTTTTAATCGAGTTATTAAGCCTTAAAAATGGTCATTTTGCATGTTTCAAATTTTAAATCGCGTATAACTCGAAAACTATCAATTTTAGAGAAAAATCACAAGAGACCTGTTTTGCTCCGAATGACCAAAATAATCTAAAAAAATTTGTCCGGAGGGAAATACTTAGTTATTTATAAAACAGTTCGTGAAGTATGCTTTTTGCGCACGCACGCGATGTTTAGAGCACGAGCGGGCCGAGTGCTATACATCACCTAAGTGCGCAAAAAGTACTTCACGCACAGTTTCATACAATACTTTATCTACCAAAAAACAAATAAAAAAAACTGCAACTCTTCGTCACTGGAATACATTCCTATTTTACAATTTTTTAGAACTTTGACATTTAAAAATTCAAACTTCTGTCAAACCACAAAACTGCCAAAACTTTTTTTGTAATTTATTGCTCCCATGTCATCACCATGACAAGGCGAAAGTTGAGGATATTTGATTATATGAAAGTATGCTAAAAAACAGTGCGAAAAAGTAAATCCCAATTAAAATACATTATTACTTCAGGTACACTTTAAACCCTTCATGTACTGCTATCTATATTGACAATTTTCACACAATAAAAACTTATACATAATATGAGGTAGAGTAGATAAGAATTATTTTTGTGAATTTGGTTAACAAAAATTGGTTAAACAATTTTTCGACCGCCGTACCGCCTGACACTGTGTATTTGTTATAAGGATGTAGTTGTTTGAGTAAGTTTGTGCAAAAAAATCGAACCAGAATAATTTACCTAACGGGGGCGACGTTACATCTGGACTAATAAGTAGTTGAAACGGTCAAAACAAAGAGACGCACACTCATCAAAAATACACGTGAGATTATACTCGTATAAATTGTATAATCTACTTTTACTAACAAGGGTTAGGAAGAGTCAAATTCAACTAGTAAAAGTTGATTTAAATTTTTCAAATCAACTTTTACTGCTCGTTTCAGTTGGAGTTGACTCGAACTAGGAAAAGTCAACTCTAACTGAGAATCAACTTGAACTGTAACAGATATAATTTTTGCCATATTTTATTCTAAAATGTAATATAGTTTTGTCATTTGTAAGGAGGAAGGTTCCTTATGGCAAAACGGTCGATCAACTAAACATTAACAACTAAAAAACAATGTTTTAAAATAAAATGACTGAAATAAGTCCAAACTACTTATCAAAACTGATAGAATAATGGTTGAACTTGAATTTAGGTATGAACTTCGTAATTTCAAAAATGATATTTTTTACTATATTTCTAGTCTGGGCTGATTATCGGAGAATAGGCCATTTTTGGGAAAAGTTATTTACCAGCAATTTTATTGCTGGAATCGAATCTTATGATGGTATATATTAATAATATAGGTATGCAAAGTCCTCAGTTAGTGTGCTACTTTTTTTATAAACAAAATGGCGCACGAAAATCGTGTTTTTTTCAATTATTGCTCTATAACTCCGAAGATTTTAACTTTACAACAAAAACACCCAAATAAAAATTCACCGTGATTAAATTTTGCATAGAGACGCATTTTTTCCGATCTGATTTGACGAAAATTTTCCTCGGAAAATGCGGGTTTTCCCAACAAAATCTTTAATTTTCAAATAAAGTTTTAGATAAGTAATTATCTACCAATAATTAAATAATTTGGTGACTTAAAAGCCTTTTTGGTTTAGATTATAGTTCCAGAAGCTGATGAAAATTAAACGAATATTTTAGCAACAATTCAATTGTAAATTAATAATTTACGGTCGCAATAATAATCAAAATAATTATGATACACTGATCAAGCTTTGAAATCTTATAAAGATGAGATGCCTATTTAATATTTTGTAGACAAAATATGAATTTTTATTTTTTTGCATAATCTTTAAATGTTTAAAAAAAATAGTTATAAACAAATTAACGTTTCTCAGAAAGTTTTTATTATATTATAATTTAAAAAAAATAGCTAAAATGGGCATTTTAAATATCTTTAAAATGAACGCTTTAAAACTTTTTTGCAACCATTTGTAAAAAAGTTATGAAACACCAAAGTAATCATACGATTACTACTGTGTTTATACTTTTTTTATTTCTTTCAAAGCGTAGAAGTGAGTTTAAAGTACAAGCTAATTATTTACAAAAAAATATCGATTATCAGTTTAATATGTAGTTATATTTTAATTAAAGATTATAAATATATTTTTTTGTAATTTACACGCGCGAAAGTAGAGTACCACAGTACTGTAGCTAACATTTTCACTCGGAGCGACGACCGGCCGCGTGATGCACACTTTTAATAAATAATGCATGCTGCGTGGCAGTCGCTTCGAGTGAACATTTTAGCTCCGACTCTGTATCAGGCCTACGTTTGCGCTAAAAATTACAAAAAGTGTTTTTAATCTTTGATTAAAATATAACCATTGCAGTAATTTTTGACATTCTTTGTGAGTAATTAGGTTGTACCATAGACTCACTTTTAAGCTTTGAAACAATTAAAACTAATTACAGTGGAACCTCGATAACTCGGATTAATCGGGACCGCGGCCGATCCGGGTTATCGAAAATCCGGGTTAGCCGGAGAATATAGTAAAAATTAATAAATAACCTCCATTACAATTACAAAAACATGAAACACATATGCACAGTACACATCTAAATTACGTATAGTTGTATAGAGTGTAGAGTTTTGTTCATTTCTTGGTAAAAAACTCAGTCATACTGTAGAGATGTACCGACACCATAATATGGTAGGTCTGGATCCTGCGTACAAAAAAAAATTGATAAATAGCAAGCTGAAAATTTGTTATTAGCTTAAGGGTGTCTAGTCGGACAAACATTAATATATGGGAACACTGGAACAGGGGAAGTTTTAACTGTGGAACAGGTTAAAAATTTGGAACGGTCAGACCACGAAAACGGCACATGTATTTTTTCCGACAGAACAGACTTAAACTCTCCGAACAGAGATTAAACTCTCATGCAAAAATCAGACTGCTATTTATCACCAATTTGGCGTTTTAATGAGTGGAACATGTAGAATATGTCAAATGACAGGAATTATGACAGGTGATAAATAGCAGTCTGATTTTGGCATGAGAGTTTAATCTCTGTTCGGAGAGTTTATGTCTGTTCTGTCGGACAAAACAAATGTGCCATTTTCGTGTTCTGACCGTTCCAAATTTTTGACCTGTTCCACAATTAAAACTGCCCCTGTTCCAGTGTTCTCATATATCAAAGTTTATCCGACTAGACACCCTTAAGCTATTAATAAATTTTTAGCTTGCTATTAATCAACTTTTTTTTTATACGCGGGATCCAGACCTATGGTAGCATAATATCATATTATGATGCTGCAATAAATTTATTTTAAAGATTCGTCTTTATCAATCCTACCTAATGTTTCTTTCTTTTCCATTGTCACTGCAACATTTTTACGTTTTGTTACCATTACGTAGACAAAGCAAACACAATCTGAAGCACGATTACATTACAGAACGGAAGTGATTAATAGGCTGTACTACACACAATACAAGAATTTTTAAATAGTCACGTCTTTTTTAAACAGTGCTAAGACAGTTTGACATAAATAAAGAAAAAGGAATACAGACAGGTGTCTGTTCTTTCCGATAAGCTGAGACGGTCGCTCTGGCTGCCGCCGTGTGCATGAATCATTTTTACTATTGTACTTATGTGTTCAAATTACACAAATACACATTATCTCTGAAATATTATTTGGCCTACATACATTTTTATTTGATAAAATTGTTAAATTGTTTATTTGTTAAATTTTTGTCTGATGAAAATCGGTCCGGGTTAGCCGGACTTCCGGGTTATCGGGGGCCGACTTATCGGGGTTCCACTGTATAAACAACGGAGATTTCGTATATTTACTTTGCTATTTCATAACTTTTTTGCAAATGGTTGGAAAATTTTTTTAAAGCATTCATTTTCAAGACCTATGAAATACGCATTTTAAGTATTTTTTTAAATTAGAATATAATGAACAATTTCTGAGAAATGTTAATTTGTTTATAACAATTTTTTTAAACATTTAAAGATTATGAAAAAAAATGAAAAATTTATATTTTGTCGACAAAATATTAAATAGGCATCACACCTTTATAATCTTTCTAAGTTTGATCAATGTCTCATGATTATTTTGGTTGTTATTGCGACTGTAAATTGTTAATTAACAATTGAATTGTTGCTAAAATATTCGTTTCGTTTTCACCGGCTTCTGAATTTATAATCTATAATAAGAAAGCTTTTAATTCACCAAGCTATATAATTATTGATAAATAATTACTGGCCCAAAAAATTTATTTGAAAATTCGAGATTTTGTTGGGAAAACCCACATTTTCCGAGGAAAATTTTCGTCGGAGTAAATCGGGAAAACATGTCTCTATGCAAAATTAAATTGGGGTGAATTTTTATTTGAGTGTTTTTGGTGTAAAGTTAAAATCTTCGGAGTTATAGAGCAATAATTGAAAAAAATAAGATTTGTCGGCGCCATTTTGTTTATAAAAAAAGTAGCACACTATATGCGGACTTTGCATACCTATATTAGTAATATATAGGATCTTATAATTCGATTCCAGCAATAAAATTGCTGGTAAATAACCTTTCTTTGTACTTTACTAATTAGACCAGCGTATTATAACTATTTTTTTTTTCAAAATTTAAAGATTATGCAAAAAAAAGAAAAATTTATATTTTGTCGATAAAATATTAAATAAGCATCTCATCTTTATAATCTTTATAAGTTTGATCAATGTATCATGATTATTTTGTTTATTATTGCGATCGTAATTTGTTAATTAACAATTGAATTGTTGCTAAAATATTCGTTTAATTTTCACCGGCTTCTGGAATTACAATCTATACCAAAAAAACTTTGATATCACTAAGTTATTTAATTATTGATTAATAATTACTTACCTAAAACTTTATTTGAAAATTAGAGTTTTTGTTAGGAAAACCCGCATTTTCCGAGGAAAATTTTCGTCGGAGCAAATCGTGAAAAACATATCTCTATGCAGAATTTAATTGCGGTGAATTTTTATTAAGCTGTTTTGGTTGTAAACTTAAAATCTTCGAAGTTATAGAGCAATAATTGAAAAAAATACGATTTGTCGGCGCCATTTTGTTTATAAAAAAAGTAGCACACTATCTGCGGACTTTGCATACCTATATTATTAATATATAGGATCTTATAATTCGATTCCAGCAATAAAATTGCTGGTAAATAACTTTTCCATGAATTTTGCTAATTAGCCCAGAGTATTCGAGCCTTGAAAAACGTCATCTTTCTTTCTCTTTTTAGTTTTAAATTGTTTATAATTCGAAAACGATCAACTTAAGAAAAAAATTACAAAAGATCTTTTTTATTTCGAATGATCTATAAAATCTAAAATATCTGACCCGCCCGAATTTTTTTTAATTTATAAAGAAAAGTAACTTTTTAATTATTAATTAATTGTAATCAGAAAGAACAAAATTATATCGGGCACCCCTTGTTTTTTTAAATTGTTAACAGACTAAATTACATATCGAATAACTTTTATCCATTAAACAGATTGGTGAAGTTCGACATTACACGCTTATTTCGTATCTTAGGAAGCTCTCATACCAAAAGCGATATCCGAACGATATTTGTAACAGGCAACATCCCATATAGTCCAAACTGTATCGTCGCCCCCGTTAGGTAAATTATTCCGATCATTTTTTTTTGCACAAACGTTTTTCTTAAAAAAAGGTCCTTATAACAAATACACAGAGTGCCGGGAGGTGCCGCGGTCGGAAAATTGTTTAAACAATTTTTTTAAACAAATTCAAAAAATCAATTTTTTCACTTCGTACCAATTTTTTTTAGATTCTTTGGAATATTATGAGCAAAAAGGGTATCTTATGAATTTTCTCTAAAATTAATTGTTGTCGAGTTATACGCGATTTAAAATTTTAAAAACGCGAAAATGGTCATTTTCAAGGCTTTAACTCTGTTAGGAATTATTATTATGAAAGTCAGAAAAAGACTAAATCAAAGTTTAAAGCACCCCCTACATGATCCTGAAGAAATTTGTGTCAATAATTTATTACTAAACTGTTATTTTTAACTATTAGCGCTAACAGCGTATGGAGGCGGCCGTCAATGTGAGTGCGAGTAAGATGCACCATTGGTTGCCGGAATGGTGCATCTCTTTCCCACTCACATTGACGGCCGCCTCAATACGCTGTTAGCGCTGATTAATTAAAAATAACAGCTTAGTAATACATTAATGACACAAATTTCTGCAAGATCATGTAGGGAGGGGGGGGGTATGGTATTATAATATCACCCTGTACAAAAGATGTTTAAAACTCATTCAAAGTCATTAATCCATGTAGTATCTGTTCTTGTATCAATAACCGCGAGTAACATTGAATTGTCATGTTTTGTTATTATTTAAATGTGTATATAAACATTAACTCGGTCGAGAAAGAGGATTATAAGTATTGATGTAGTTGGAAGGTATTCACGTATAGGATAGGTCAAGTTAATATTGTAAACAACTTATGTAGTGAATCATCGACTTCGAATTAAATATAATGTTATCGGAAAACCTGAGTTTTAATTAATTGGGACCAGAAGGCATAACATCACACTATTTAATACAGGGGATTTAAACTTTTATTTAGTCACTTTTTGACTTTCATAATAATAATTTATAACAGAGTCATTAAGCCTTGAAAATGGTCATTTTGGCGTTATATATATCTTAGCTTAGCTATATATTAATCTTAGCTTTGATTCCAGGCCATACTGGAGTAAAGGGGAATACAGAGGCTGATAAATTGGCAAATATAGTCAAGACTTTAAACATTTCTGCAGACATTGAAATATGTATATAAATTTCACTTTTTACCTTTTATTAAACACAAAATTGTAAATGAGTTTAAAGTTGAATGGACAAAACAGTTTAAAACTAAAGTGATTTTTCTACAAACCCTTGGTTCCACAAATTCACATTTGGGGATCGAAGGCACTTGACATCAATTATTAGAATGGGTTTGGGTCAATGCCTCATACCAGATCATTATTGGTTTAAAATCAATTGTAGTGATACTCCTTTTTTGAATGTGGACAAAAGTATAACTCATATGTTACTGACTATGTTACAAAATAAATCAACTTGACCTGTATCAGGAACTTGTTAATACAGGAAGTCCAACCCCCATTTCAATATAAAATTGTCTACATAATATTAATGACCAAATCTTAAGAACGATCAATCAAATTAAAATATAAAATAGTTATTTGACAATCATAATACAATGAATTTAACGAAGGGAATATGGAAAAATCCAGACCCCTTGAAAAGAGTATTCCCTTCCAATTGCAGTCTAAATACGAGAACTGGCCAAGTACCTAAGAAGTGGAGGCCAAGAAATTAAAAGGAGAAGAATTTTGGCGTTTTTCAAATTTTAAATCGCGTATAACTCGAAAACAATCAATTTTAGAGAAAAATCACAAGAGACCTTTTTTGTCCATAATGACCCAAAGAATATAAAAAATTTACGAAGTGAAAAAATTGATTTTTTGAATTTGTTTAAAAAAAATTGTTTAAACTATTTTCCGACCGCGGCACCTCCCGGCACCCTGTGGATTTATTATGAGGACGTCTTTTTCAGTAAGTTTGTGCAAAAGAAAACGAATCCGAATAATTTACCTAACGGGACCAACAATACAGTATGGTCTAATAAATATCTGCGGTTAATTTATGTCTTCAATGCACTTAAACTACCTAGAATTCTTTAAAAGCTCGTTCGGGATCGGATTCTCAAAAAAGGGCAGTAGAGTGTGCTGTGTGCCAAAGGCCCAGATGTGTGTATTTGGGATTGAGGGCGTACAATAAGAGGGATAATAGGGCATTATAATTTTTGATATAATAGGTTTATTGGTCAATTATAGGTCAATTTTTTACAATAATTTGTTTACTTACATAATAAACTTAAAAAAGTCTTAAAAGCATAGACATGCTTGTTGACTTATCTATATAATGTTTACAGATTAATATTTACAGTTTTTTTGACAAATCAATTTTTTCTAGTATAATTTAAATTTGTTAAATTGGTACACAAATCCCTTTTTTATTTAGTCCAAGTAGTATAAATAATTTTATATATATAATCTATATCTAAACCTTTCTTAAGGTGTTCGAAAAATACATTTCATGCATCTATATCAATTATATCATATACAAATCGTCTCCACTCTTGCTTATTCTTGGACCTTCGTTTCGCTTCAGTCGAAGTTGTATTTTTCTTCTTCAGAATCCTTACCACTTCATCGTTCCAGGTTTTCTTTGGTCTCCGTTTTCCTCTCTTGTTTTGTGTACTTTTGCCTCCCATACGCGTTTTACTTGTCTATTGTCGTTCATTCTACACAAAAGCCAAAAGGATTTAAGCTTGTTCTTATCTAGTATTTGTGTTTTTGGTTCGACTTGTAGTTCTTCTGTTACAATGCTGTTTCTTATTCTATCGCGTCTTGTAATTCCTTTTACTTTTCATGGGTACTTCATGTCCATTGAGTTTATTCTATTTTTCGATGATTGTGTTAGCACCCAGCTCTCAGTAGTATAGGTGAGAATCGGCCTGAAGATCATTTTATATACCCCCATCTTCGTCCTGCTGCTTACTTCTTTCTTTCCAATGAATGCTCTGTTTAAGCTGTAGTACATTCTGGAGTCATGGTTATCCTTTCGTTGACTTCTTCTGATCTTCCTCCATTTTCTATTTTCATACCCAGGTATTTATATATATGTTGTTACTTGTTCTAGTTTTTGGTTATTTATCTCTATATTTACTTGAGTATCCTCATTTCTCATGACCATTATCTTTATTTTCTCCATGTTTATTTTCATATTTCTTTCTAAGTGATATTTTTAAAGTTTATGGGCAATTGATAGTCCGTTCGCTGACGGTAAAATAATGCAAAACCTATAAATTTTAAAGATCCGCTTAAATTGGCATGAAATTTGGCATATACATATTATGTAGGTAGCATGGGGGCCCAGCTTCATCCCTTCTCGAGGGTGAAAAAATATACGCTCAAAATAAGGCCGGAAATGGATAAACTAACTAATTCTAAGCAACTTTTGTTTTATAGCATTTTTTCACTAAGTTAAAATTTTCGAGTTATTTGCGAGTAAATATGTTCATAAAAAACACATTTTCAGACGGTTTCTTGCAACTAACTCAAAAAGTAAGTATTTTATCGAAAAAAAAAACACTCTTAGCAAAAATATATCCCATAAAAAAGTGAAAAAATGGTTTAGGTATGATATTACCTAGTAAAAGAAGAGTTATAAGTAATGAAAAATACATTGATACTCGCCAAATTCCAAATCGAATATTTCAACGTGAAATAACCAAAAAATAAAGCACTTTTTGGGAAAAACTCATTAAAACTTTTTTAAATTGTTTAAAAAAAACTTTAATTTTGTTTTAGTAGCAAAAGTAAGCAAGTTACGCTCAAAATAACGTTGGTCCCTTCCTTTTTTGGTAAAAAATTGTGAAAATCACCCCCTAATTAGCATCCTCAGTGAAATTAATCATTACCACTTCATAAGTTGCTTTACTCGTGTATATATTATTGTTTATATGGTAAGTTTCACCGGTTGGAAGTGCTTATTTTTGAAGGGGCTGTAGTTGAGGCTTGAACTAGTCACTAATTACGAGTGCATGCACATTTAAATTTTTCAAAAATTCTTATTAGTTTTCTCAGGATTAAAAAAAATGAATCCATTTAAAAAGTATTGGACCGAAATTTTGCGCAAGTATTGTATATTTTTGTAATCAGTATTTTAAAAGCTTTTAAATGAGGTGTTACATGATGTACTTTCCGATTCAAAAAAATCTTAGTTATGACTGTCACACGAATATACTATGATTGTTTTAAAAATCGACCTGTCCGATTTGCATATTATGTCCTAAAAGTAAATAAGTTAATATGTTCAACCTCAAGTCAAAATTCATCAGAGTATTACCCTTGGGAGGTAAATAGAGTCGTTGCAGAGGATTATCCAAAAATATTAACAACAATAGTGTAGCATGAACATGCTGAACCCATTTTTTTTTCTCTGACGTCTTCTTAAAAATTGCCAAGCTACAATAACGTCTTCTTCGCTTGAAGACATTTCAAATACTGATATTTGATGTACTTACTGAAGTTCCAAAATTATAGCACGCTCCTGTATTCTACATTATATAAAATGTGTGCATGCGACGTTATCTCTGTTGAGTATAAACAGATGTACGCTATTATGAAATAAATGTGCAACATTTTACGTATGTATTTTATCGTATGTGTTGCATTTGGTTTGCGAGCTCGCTTACAGTTACTACTATGGCCTGAGGCTAGCCTCCAGGGATAGTGAAATTCGCGTTCCAAAATTAAACCTCAGTTGGAATTTTGTTGTTGGTTTCCGATATACTATGTGCTAGAAAAGACAAGAGAGGCATGCTTCATCTGTAATAATTTGAGAGAGTGACAATGAGATGCAAAATACTCGCACGTAGGACGGAGGGCAGAGATCAGGGCCGTACTCATTTTTATGTTTTATCATAAAAATAATGTTATTTAGCAAATTTCAAAGAGTTACTTAAATTGTATTTAAAGAATTTATGACGAAATAACGTAAATACTCGATTGATATACTGGTGAGGCACTGCCTCACCTGCCTCATAGGACCAGCCGCCACTGCTCCTTGGTCAATGCTCCTTGCTGATGATATCGTGTTAGTGGAGGAGAGCAAAGACATTTTGGAGAAGGGCTATTGAAGAGGGAGAACTTAAGGTAAGTAGGTCGAAAACAGACCCGTATGTGGTTGGGAGAAACAATAAAGGTTCATTTGAATATTGGAGAATCATTGAATAGCTTGAAAGAATCTAGAACGGGCCCTCCTCTATCCTTTATCCTTCGTAAGAATGTGGTGACGTTATGGTATTTGACGAATGGTTGCTATCCATTCTTCTCTCTCCTGGGAGCGGTGTGCTGCCTCAGACAGAGAGTAACCGGTGGCGCATTTTATTTGGTCTGACCATCGGAGTGGCGATCTTCCTCGAGTTCTTTTACCCTCTACCTTGCCTTCAACCACCAACCTCTCCATGCCTTCTCTTCGTCTGGTAATGTGTCCAAAGTACCTCAATATATTTTGGTTGATGATGGTGGTAAGCCTAGTGTTGATGTCGAGTTCTGATAATATTGAGATATTTGTGCGATGTGCTGTCGAGGGTATGCGCATCATTCTACGATATACCCACATTTCAAAGACCATTATACGTCGTGAGTCGGACTTTTTAATGGTCCAAGTTTCTGAAGCATAGGTAGCGATAGGAAAGATAAGCGTCCGTACCAGGCGCAGTTTCGTGTTCCTGGTTATGGCCGTATCTTTCCATATTTTAGTGAGTTTGACCGCTGCTGATCTGGCCATTGTAAGGCGTCGGCGTATTTCTTCTTCGCATCCACCATTGTTTGTGATAACAGAACCTAAGTAATTGAAATTGAAACGGCTTACCACTTCAAACCCCGCTACGTTTCGTATTTCCGGCTGGTTATTTCTAATTCGATCGATTATCATTACCTTGGTCTTCTGTACATTAATTTTAAGTCCATATTCACGACTAATAGTATCTAGTCTGTACATGATGTATTCAAGTTCATTTGCTGATGATGCTAGTACTAAAGTGTCGTCAGCATAGCGGAGATTGCTGATTTTTCGGCCTCCGACTGATATTCCTCCTAGCAATCCGTCGAATACAATGCGCATGATGTGTTCGCTATATATATTGAATAATGTGGGAGAGATAATACATCCTTGACGAATACCGGCTTTTAGTTTAAAATTATCGGAGTATGTGTTGTTGACTCTTACGTTTGCTGTGTTGTTGATATACAGTTGTTTCAGCAGGTATATTAAGAGGAAAACTGACAGAGCGGGTTGCGACATTATGAGTGAAATAAAAAAATGTAACAGAAAAAGATAAAAACTGAAGACGGAATTCAACCCAACGTGAAAAAGATTAACCGTAAGAAGAGATAGAGAAATTTCTGTCAAAATTTGGTATTTATGACCCTTAAAATAACACCAAATGCTAAAATTTATTAGCCTGTAGATAGTGTGGATGTCTCGTCAGCCGAGGGTATGATCAGTGGCGTGGTAATTTTATGGTCAAACTATGTTTTGTTCTAATTTTTATCATTGTGAGAATTAAAAAAACCAACTAATATTTTTATGTCCACCACTGAGAGCGGTCAACTTTTTGGTTGCCTGTATTCTTCGGGACATATTCGGGACATTTTATCACAAAGTGTAAATATTACTAATTTTACCGTCTTGTAGGGTATCTGCGTTCTCTTTCTTTTCCACTATTATATATATTATATCTCTCTTTGCCGACGTTTAAATTAGGACCCACTTGAATCTCGCTTCAACACGCTCCTCGACCTCGTCGTGAGAATTCTCCATTAGACGTTCGGGGGTACCCATGTCTCTCAGTATTCCCCACATTTTATGCCACTTTACATTATCGAACGCTTTCGAGTAGTCGACGAAGCACAAATGTGTTTCTAGATTAAATTCTCTAGATTTTTCTATAATTTGTCTGAGATTAAGAATTTGTTCTCGTGTGCCTCTTCCAGGGACAAATCCACATTGTTCTTGTGGGATCTGTGGTAAA
The DNA here is from genome assembly GCF_917563875.1 of Diabrotica virgifera virgifera. Lineage (NCBI taxonomy): Eukaryota > Metazoa > Arthropoda > Insecta > Coleoptera > Chrysomelidae > Diabrotica > Diabrotica virgifera. Next base: position 65,378,480 of record NC_065449.1, on the reverse strand, counting down.
AGTATTGATTTTAATCTCTCGTTAATTATAGTTAGAAGGACTTTACTTGCGTGGGAGATCAGGGCTATAGTGCGGTAGTTATTACAATCAGTTGGTGAGCCTTTCTTATAAATGGGTATGAAAGTAAGCTTACACCAATCATCTGGCCATTTTCCTGTGTTCCAGATTTCATTACACAGTTTGAACATCAATTCAACTCCTATGTTTCCCATTTCTTTAAGTGCTTCCGCCGTGATTCCGTCTTCTCCTTGAGATTTTCTAGTTTTCAATTTTTTTATTGCGGTTTCTATTTCCGATTTTAAAATATGTGGTTCCTTTTCGTCATTTATTTCTTCTGGGTTCACGTCTTCATGGTCACTATGAAACAGCATTTCACAGTATTGTTTCCATGTCGCTACTATACCTCTGCATTGGTTATGATCGTTCCCAAGTTATCTTTAATGACCTGCGTTTGTGGTTTAAACTCTTTAGTTAAGTATTTCACTTTGGCAAACAGTTCTCTAGATTCTTGACGCTCGGCGTGTTCTTCTAGTTGTTTGCATATTTCTTTAATGTGATTATTTTTGTCTCTTCTACTTGATGATTTTATGCGTCTGTTTACATCTGCTATCTTGTTTTCAGTTTCTGTTGGATTTGCAGCGTTGTTTCTAATATTTCTTCATTCTTCTACTAGGTTCAGTGTCTCATCAGTCATCCAGTGTTTTTCTTTCCGTTGGGTTTCTTTGGGGTTTGTAATATTTTTTGCGTCTATAATCCACGTCTTTGTATGTTCCCATGTTTGATTGGGATCGCCAGTAATGTTTGGTGTGTTACTATGTCTTAGTGTTTCTTTGTATTTTCCAGGCTCTTTAGGAATATATTTAATTGTTCTAGTTGTTTCAATTTTCTTACAAAATTTGATACGGAATTCTGATTGTAACAGTTTGTGGTCTGTTCCGCAATCCGCCGCTGGTTTTGTCTTTACGTTTACTACCGAACTTTTCCATCGTTTGCTGACAAGAATATAATCTATTTGATTTTTATATCTTCCCCCTGGTCCAAGTTGATAGTCTTCGCGGGTGATGTTTAAACATGGTGTTCATGATACTAAGTTCAGTGCCGATGACAAATTGTAATAGCCTTTCTCCTCTCTCATTTCGTTCGCCTATTCCAAACCCACCAACTGTTCATTTCAGCAGCTCTTCTGATGTTGTTTTGCCTATTTTTGCGTTCCAGTCACCCAATATTATGACTGGCTCTTTTTTGGGTATGTTAGCGATGTTACTGTTTATTAACTGGTACATCTCTTCTACTTCTTCATCTGTCCCGTCGCATGTTGGCATATATACTTGTAGTACATGAACCTTTGTTGGCTGTCCATCAAGAGTAATTTTAATTAGGCGCTCATTTATTGGGAGCTATTCATGTACACATTTTGCGAGGTTCTTCCGTACCAGTATTGCTACGCCATTTTGACCAGTTTTATTGGCTCCCGACATGAATATTTTATAGTAGTTGTATTCCCAGTGTACTTGGCCTTCCCAGTGTGTTTCTGAAACTCCACATATGTCTACTTTTTCTCTAGTAAGCTCTCGTTCTAAGATATGTAGTTTTCCTGGTTCTAGCAAACCTCGGACGTTCCATGTGGCTATACGGTGTTTTGTGCGTAATTTTAATTTTGGGTTTCCAGTTACCAATTTCGCAGATGTAGCCTGGTTGCCCACATCCATCTGCCCGGTCGTCCATTTCACACCCGTCGACCCGGAATCGACGTGGCGCCGGTTGCTTGCCGGATCGCATAGCACTATATTACTTTCCTTTGTCATTCCATAACGTGCTCTGGAATATGTAATCAAGTGGTTTTCCGTTTGCCTGCTTGATCCTTATGCCGTTGACACATTGTTGGTTCATCCGCCTTCGCAGCCGATTTCTCAACTCCAGGGCAAAAGAGTGCCCTAAACACTTACTAACTCATCCGCCCAAAGCCGTTGGTCAGTAAGTGGGGGATTGCTTATTCCGGCAATTATTCGGTTTATCTGTAACCCTAGACAAGGGGCCCTTACAGGGTGCTATTAGCCGGGCCAGCTAAACCCTGGTTTTTTATAGAGGTGTTACTCCTCTCCCCTCCTCTTTTATCCGGGCTTGGGACCGGCTGCATCATGTGTGAAGCTACTCAGTTCAGCCCACACCTAACACAGGCAGAGCTAGAACGGGTAGAAGAATATAAATACCTTGGTTCCTACATACCAGAAAATGGGACACTAGAATCGAAAAATTGCCAGAACCATACAGGCTGACTCTGGTTTAACTGGTTGAGAATGAGCGAGGGGGGAGCGGGGAGAGTACTACTTCTAGTAAATACTGAACAGATAATGTATTTTTGGCTAAACAAGCAGCTAAAAACAGAAATTTAGGCTAAAAAGCCAAACTAACAAAATATAATCAAAATATAGATATATGCTTCCTACAATCCTACCAGTGCTGGTATATGGGTCAGTCAGAAACCCGAACCATCTCCAAAATAGATGCAAATCGTCTGCTCGTCTACGAAAGGAAGATACTAAGAAAAATAATAGACGCAATCTGTGAGAATGGTGTCAAGAGCAAACATTCCACCCAGAGGAATCCTATTTGCGGTACCAGTAGGAAATAGGAGTAAAGGTAGACCGCAGACCAAGACTGAGATGGAGGGACGATGTCGACGAGGACGCAAGGAAGATCGACGTAGAAACCTGGCAATGCTTGGCGATGAACAGAAACGACTGGCAAAATAAATTGGAGGAAGGTCGAGGCTCAATAGTGTTGTAACACCACTGATGATAATGATGATAATGATGATGATGTATGAGAGTGGTACTCTGTGTGTAAAAAATCGGGGACGGGCTAAAAGAAATGATATACAAGAGTGTGGTGAGAATACTTTTTATATTTTGGTTGAGAATATTTTTCGATAAAATATTTACTTTTTGAGTAGGTAACTTACGAAAAACCGTCTAAAACGTGTTTTTTTTTTGTTGAAAAATGAACATATTCACCCGCAAATAACTCAAAAAGTATTGACTTAGTGAAAAACTCTATAGAACTAAAGTTGCTTAGAATTAGTCAGTTTATCCACTTCCGGACTTATTTTGAACGTATATTTTTTCAAAATATTACTTTTTTGGCATGATAGCAATGCGTATGCCAAATTTCATGTCAATCCAAGTGGTTCTTTAAAATCAGGAGTAAAAACTGTGAGTAAATAGACAGAATAGACTAAGAGTTATTTTGATCCACATGGATTACTCTAAAAATAGCATGCCCCTGAAAATATAGCTAAAAATAAAGCGATATCTCCTTTTGAGTTTTTTAACATTTGCAATACATTCATACTAGTAAAATCAAATAAAAGTGGAACAAAGAGAAAGTTTCAACCACTCCTTCTAGGCGGAGGGAGATGAACGATTGCTATAAATGTGGCAACGCGGCTAGTTTACAACAACCACAAAGTTTGCCGTTCATCGTACGGTCGCATAAACTCGCACAGCTACGTCTAGTTTATATAATTACGTTTGAATCATAGACAAGCCGGCTGATCTGTCGTGCAGGACCGGTTCGAGAATGAACCTACAGATTATTCACAAATGAAATAAAATAGTATTTAAAAGTAATTGAAGCGTTTATTTGAAAAACAACACTTGTCCAATAATTACAATTTTGGGAAATCAAAAAAAAAAACTGCCCAGCTTCAATTTATTTCAAATCTTACTTTTACCAAGGTATTCATTGGAAGAAATGTGCATATAAAAATAATAATTGTACAAGTTGGTTTCCTATTTTTATTGACATTTTAAACAAATATAGTACAAACTTAGGAAAATATATTGGAAAATATAGAGGTATTGTGTTGAACAGTTTCCGCCATGCTGAACTATTTGGTATTAGCCCAATAAATGACCGTTTTGGAGTGTAATTTCCAGGGGCAACTCCGAATTGCATGAAAATTTGGATTTAGGTTCTACTTACCCTCCACTTCAAAGTTGAATTTGTGCCGTTGGTTGCTTTTACTTGGGGGGTGACATTTACCCCTTCTCGGGGGGTGACAAACGCGTGTTTAAAATAAGGCCGGAAATGGATAAATTGACTTATTTTAAGCACCTTTTGTTCTATAAAGTTTTTTACGTAAGTCAATACTTTTCGAGTTATTCGCGATTTAAAATGTTGATTTTTCGACAAAAAACTACGTTTTCAGACCGTTTTTCCCAAATAACTCAAAAAGTAAATATTTTATCGAAAAAAATATTTCTAGCAAAAGTGTAGCCTATAAAAAACGAAAAAGATGGTGTACCAGTAAAATCTACAAATTGAGTAGAAGCAAAGTTGCAGCTCAAGAAAAATACGTTCTTATTCGTCTAATTCCAAATCGAATAATTCAACGCGAAATCACCGAAGAAAGAAGCGTTTTTCGGGAAAACCTTATTAACATTATTAAAGTATCGAAAAAAGCTTATTATTTATTTTTTACAAAAGTTTACAGCATCAAAGATAAACGAGTTACATTAAAAAAAAAAGTTGGACCCATTTTTTTGGTAAAAAAATCGTGAAAGCCTCCTTCTATTAGCACCCTAAACGAAATTAATCGTTTGGCTTTACCATATTTTAACTGCATATGTATTATTTATATGATCTGTAAGTTTGATTGGTTTGAAGTGCTTATTTTTGAAAACATTTGGTTTTATAGTAAAAAAAATTTTCTAAAAACTTTTGAAAAATTAAATTTTTTCAAAATAACTTAAAAAGTATTAGTGATAAGAAAAATCTTAAAGAGTAAAAAAATGTAGGTTTTGCTATTATAAATATGCTAGTTTATTTTTTTCCTCCGTAAGACAAAAATTGGTTAAGATATGGCTGTTCAAAATTTACATACACTCGTGATTAGTGACCCATTCAAGCTTTCTCAATTATAATGCTTTCAAAAATAAACACTTTAAACCGGTGAGACTGACAGATCATATAAAAAATAGACAGGTAAGTAAATTGTTTGTAAAGCGATAGCGATTAATTTCATTTGGGGAGCTAAGCACGGCGAGATTTTCATGATTTTTTACAAAAAGAAAGAGGGCCATTTTTCTTTTGAGCGTAACTCGCTTATTTTTAATGGTAAAACTTTTGTTAACAATTAAAACAAAGCTTTTTATAAACTCTTTAAAAAAGCTTAAATGGGTTCTTCCCGAAAAGTGCTTAATTTTTCGGTGATTTCACCTTGAAATATTCGATTTGGAATTAGACGAATAGGATCGTATGTTCCATGAGCTACAACTTTGCTTTTATTTGATTGATAGACTTTACTGATACACCATTTTTTTGGGTTTTTTATAAGCTACACTTTTGCTAAGAATATTTTTTTCGATAATATATTTACTTTTTGAGTTATTTGCGAAAAACCGCCTGAAAACGTAGTTTTTTTGTCGAAAAATCAACATTTTCAATGGCAAATAACTCGAAAAGTATTGACTTATCTATAGAACAAAAGTTGTTTAAAATCAGTCAATTTATCCATTTCCGGTCTTATCTTGAACATATGTTTATTCACCCCCGAGAAGGGGTGACTGTCACCCCCCAAGTAAAAGCAACCAACGGCACAATTTCAACTTTGAAATGGAGGGTAAGTAGAACCTACATCCAAATTTTCATGCAATTCGGAGTTGCCCCTGAAAATTACACGGTATCGCCGAATTTCCGGTTCATTTACAGGGCTAATACAAAAGAAACAAACATCACCTATTACTATCAAAAAATGCACAAAACTGATAAATTTACGGATAAGATCATTTAAGTTTAACAATGACCGCTGACTAAGATGGGACAAGTGTTGCTTTTACAACAAACAGCAAACAGCATGGACATCTGTTGTTTTTTCTAAAACTATCCGAATTTTCTATGTAGTTTATTCCGGACATCTGTGATTTTTACACAACTGAATGTGTGAGGTAGATAAAGAAACTGTTACAAGAATTAACGATCGAGAGATGTTACTGAACAAATAAAATGAATATCAATATATTCCACAATATATAATACAAAATTCAGTCAACCTCTCTATCTCATCTCAGAGATTTATTATGGGTTAGTAGAAGGTGACCCGGATATTTCTGAGCATTAAAACAACTTACAACTACAAAAATTTATTGAACATAAATGAAAAACATAAAATGAAACAAAATGGGGGAATTGCAACAAAATATTCGAAAATGTATGACTATTGAAACTATTAATTATAAAATAAATATAAAGTTCTGTTAAGGCTTAAAAGACCCTAACTTATCACATACAATACAACCTAATGAATGAAATGTACCCACGTTCAGCAAGAATCAGATATAATATACCGTAACCATACTATATTATAAATAAAGGGATTTTGAAGGATGATCTATTAAATGAAAATATTTTCATCTCTTTGCAACTTCCGGTTATACCGGAAGTTGCTTATAACTTCGTTTTTTTAAATGGGACACCCTGTATATTTTTACATTTTTAGATTCTCTTCGATGTCTTCTTTCTTAAAATATGAGGTTTTGTAATATTATACAGGGTATTTTAAAAGATAATTACGTTTTTTTTATTTATTTCGTAGCAAAATTAACACCCTGTAGAATTGTAGTAGTTTGACATCTAAAGCTCTACTTACGTTCAAATGATTTTAATATACTCTACTATTGTTAAGAATCATCAGTATAGCTAAATTTTTAATTTTATTATACAGGGTTGGTCGAAACTCGGAATGAGTATTTTCTGAGTTTTCTTAAATGGAACACCGTGTATTTTAGTATTGTAATGAAATGATATTTTATGGTACTTTTTTATTTCTTAAGCATTCCCTATTCCTAACTGCTTTAATTTGTGCTTAATTGTTAATCGCACCAACAATCTTAACTACGTAGGTATTTTGATAGCTAAACCATTATTGGTAATTTTAAGGACCAGTCTGGATTAATATGTACTTATTTCTGAAAAATTATTTGGGATTGAGTATTTTCACGGCCAACCTAATAAAATTTTACGTATTTTTTGTTGCAATTAATGTTTAGCTTGAATCACCAATAACTCACAAATTAAAGCGGTTAGGTATAGGGAATGCTTAAGAAATAAAAAAGTACTATAAAATACCATTTCACTACAAGACAAAAATATAGGGTGTTCCATTTAAGAAAACTCAGAAAATACTCATTCCGAGTTTCGACCAACCCTGTATACTAAAATTAAAAATTTAGCTATACTAATGATTCTTAACAATAGTAGAGTATATTAAAAATCATTTGAACGTAAGTAGAGTTTTAGATGTCAAACTACTACAATTCTACAGGGTGTGAATTTTGCTACGAAATTAATAAAAAACGTAATTATCTTTTAAAATACCCTGTATAATATTACAAAACCTCATATTTTAAGAAAGAAGACATCGAAGAGAATCCAAAAATGTAAAAATATACAGGATGTCCCATTAAAAAAACAAAGTTATAAGCAACTTCCGGTATAACCGGAAGTTGCAAAGAGATAAAAATATTTTCATTTAATAGATCATCCTTCAAAATTCCTTTATAGACCGGTCTAGTTAGACTCAAAAATAGGAGTGAGGCTACAATAATTACCATCAAGCTGAAAATTGGCAGGATTGTTCAAAATACCATCATAAATGAAATCTAAAAAGTCCTCATAAATCCGACCCCTGCTAAAAAATTTACGCTGGGTCAAAGGTCACCAAATATGGTTTTTAGCGATTTTCAGCGAAACGGTAAGTTTTATCGTAAAATTAGCTCTAACAAAAAATGTAGATTAGATAATTATCTATAAAAAATATCTTATCTTAATAGTTTTTTTCCTAAGAGCCACTGTTTTTGAGATATAACGATTCAAAGAGTTGAAAGACTTCTAATCGTCATAATATGTATTAGTACACCAGGTATAGGTATATACATCACTGAAGCTGTAATACAAGTAAACATAATATTCTACGGTCAACTTAACTTATATTACACATAATAAAAGATTATAAATATGATAATGTTTCTACTATACAGCTTGCGGTCTACCGAGGGATGCAATCTATAAGCTGTATTATATTACAGTGCCAACAAAAAAAATCTTTACAAAGTGAATGTAATGCGAAAATAATAAGAATTATTTGAATTTTACGGCTTAATCCCAACAAAAATACACAACAAAATACAACAAATGACAAAGTATTAACTTATAATATTTCTTTTTATTTATGCGCCTTAGTTCAATTTGCAAAGATGGGTTTTGTCGGAATAAACACGTTCGTCAGCTAATATAATCACCCTACCTATTCTCTTCTCAGAAGGGTTTGAACATAATAATGAAAGACAACTTTCTAGGCAAAATGTTTATTGCTAAGTGCTAATAAATACTTATGCAAATTACACCGTAATTTTCCTGGGTGGCGAAATCCTTCAGGTAGATGACACCCTCGAGGTATTAATTATTAGTCTTGAGTACTACTCCGGAGTGAAAATACGTGTTAAACCTATATTTTTTTTATCGTGTATTTCGTGTTATTTTCATTGTTATAACAAAAATGTCAGAATATTGTTTTATTTGCGCTAAAATTTTAACTGAAGGTGAAATTGTTACCGTTGAACGTGGTATAAAAACATTAATCAATGCAAGTACTGAAAGAGCTGATGGATTTTTAGAATTTCTTAAACAGCAGAAATCTGTGACCATACATGTGGAGTGTCGTAAAAGTTATACTCGAAAGTGTTCTATTGCTGCAGCTATTAAAAGACAATATGAAAAACAAGAAGCCAGTACATCGACCAAAAGTCCTCCTCTTGCTAGAGCACGTGTAAGTGAACCAGCTTTTTGTTTAAAAAAACAATGCTTATTTTGCGGCCAGGAATGTAATGAAGAGCGTGAAAAAAAATGGCCATCTCTTCTCTCTCTATGTATGGAGCGCCTAAGAAAACTACGTGCTTAGATAAGTTTCGATATGCATGTTTTTTTAAAAGTACTCGAAACAAAAAACAAGTGCCGTTATCTTGTCTTCCTCCAACCTCAGCGGCTGCTCATCAACATCTTTTTCGGGTATATTACCAAGTTCAAGTGGTTGGTTATCAGCTAGATCCAAAAGACTGGGGATGGAAATTAGTCGACAGTTCATTAGAACCAATACAAACTTTACTCCCCCCTGCACCGGAAAAACTCTTGAACACAATTTTTTGCAACTGTAACAAGGGATGTAGTGCTAACTGTGGTTGCAAAAAAGTTGGACTGTTTTGTTCGGTAGCATGCACTAATTGTCAAAAACCGGTCGTGCTCCAATGTTGAATCACCAACAATTGAGGATTCATTTGATTCTATCGAGGAGCCATGCGATATGTCATTATTGGGACAATTTACTTGCACCCAGGATGAACAATAAGAAGAAGAAGAAGAAGAAGAAGAACTAGAAGATGAAGAAGAGGAAGAAGAACAATGAGAAGAAGAACAAGGGAAGCAGAAGTATTAGAAAATTATGAACCAGTTTGATAAATTTCCCTTTTTTTAATTTATACCGCTTTATATAAAGTTTAATCATTTTTAATCCTTGCCAATTTCAATTATTAAATAGCTTTAAATTAAACAGAATCATAACAGATCTGTGGAATAGGCCTACTGGGGAAACCACGTTAAAAAAACGCGCTAAGTACACTACCTCAAAGGTGGTGTGGAAACGTGTGCGCATATTATGACGATTACCACTTTTTGAATCGTTATATCTCAAAAACGGTGGCTCCCAGGAAAAAAAGTAATAAGTCATTTTTTGTTAGTAGTCATCTACATTTTTTGTTAGTACTAATTTTACCATAAAACTTACCGTTTCGCTGAAAATCGCTAAAAACCATATTTGGTGACCTTTGACCCCGCGTAAAATTTTTAGCAGGGGTCGGATTTATGAGGACTTTTTAGATTTCATTTATGATGGTATTTTTAACAATTCTGCCAATTTTCAGCTTGATGGTAATTTTTGTAGCCTCGGATGCGTAATTTGACCGGAGTATTATTCCAATTTTCATGATTCTGTTGCCTTTAGTTCCCGAGATATTTCTAATAGGCCAGTTATCTGCCTCACCCTATATACCCCGTAATTACTCTGTTATAGCTATATCCAGGTGAGGGTAGAGGAGGGACTTAGATCTGGACAAAAATGGTAGGTATAGACACACCATAGGATATAAAAAATATGGTATATATAAAAATGGTTATGTTGCTACTGTTACCGACTTATCTCTGTTCTTGCTTAACGGTCTCGTGGTGGGTGTTCCTGTGGTGGTGACTCTGGTTACAACTAAATACTGGTTACTAGCTACTAGGTACTAGAAGTGTTGGACAGCCACTAGTCCCCAAGGTGTGTCCTCACGAAATTGTCCTCAGGAAATTGGCCTGTTGGTGTTAGGTGGCCACAAGAGAATTGTCACTATGTCTTTCCTCACGAGTCACAAGGGGTTATGTCCCGTAACCAAACAAATGTCCATCGGCACAAAAAAATGTACAGCCCCAAATCTGTCACTGGCACAAGCTCCTCGAGACGATAAGTTTCCATAACATTGGGCTGTATTATTTTTGCCGATGGAAAGGGATTAGTAAAGTTTCACCCCTTGGAATCCGTCTTTGCTTAATGTCATTCGATCTGAGTTCCAACTCAGATGAACCATTCAAGCACGGAACCATTGATTGCTTCAGTTACGAGACAAGGACCTATGCCCAGACTCTGAGTCAGAAAAAGACACACACAGTTCTATGTTCTCAGACATTCCTAAGACAATTTAACAGAACAGAACTTTGTTGCGAACGAACCAACTGTTTTAAAGGATTTACCATAGGCGTAACCAGGGGGGTTTAAAGTATTTAAATATCTTTCAGTTTAACATACCTGTCAATTGTTAAATAATTATAATTAAAAATATGAATAATAATGATAACTACTGTAGCAGTGGACGGTCAGCACACGGCGCGGCGGCTTCATTGAACGACTATGTAATAACGCCGTGTAATGTGAAAAGTACCATGCGATTGCTCGAGTCACTATTGGAATGTCATCGTGCGTTCAATTGATAAACCAATGATCAAATTCAGATTAAAACAAGACATACGTAATTTTTTGCACGGCTAGCTTTGATCCCAATAATTGTGGATCGCTCCTTATTTTAAGACATTTATTCAAATAATTAAAACACTTACTTTATTGCCTTCGCCGATCCTGGCTGAAAGTGCCTGTTTATTTTCTCGTTAGCATTTGGGAATAATATTTCGCATGCCTAAACTTAAGTAGACTTGATGTATTTTAAGTGTAAACAAATCAGCCAACTAATTTCATATTCAGCATAAATATTCAAAAGTTTAAAGTGCGACAGTGACCAAGACCAACAAGTCAGCAGCGGCAGCCCGTCGACCTTCCTGATAAAATACTTGAAGCGTTTTATCTCTTTTCACGCCAGGCCGACCAACCGTGTTGGACAAAGAGAAAATGTTATCAAGTTTGAAGTTACACAGCATGCATTTGCGATAAATGTGTTATGTAAACAGTTTTTATCTGTGGCTGTGGAATTTTCTTTTGTTTATTAGTTGTACCAAGATAAATCCATCTTTGAGGATATCTAAATTATATGATTCTATTATTAAGATACATACCTAATAGAACTGATGTTAAAGATATTAAACTGTAGCACTGTCAAATAAATTATAAGTTTCATTAGGTGACACAATAAAGTATACCGTATACCTATTTTAGAATTTGCGACTGTTTTGACCAAACAACGTTTTCTGTGTCAAGAAACACATTATGAACGCCCGGCAGCATATTTACAGATGCTTGCGTGTGTAGACACCAGGGTGTTGAAATCAGTTAGGGTTTGGAAAAACAGTACATTTACACATGCTAGCGCGTGTTGACACCACGGTGTTGAAATCAGTTAGGGTTTGGAAAAACAGTACGTTTACAGACGCTAGCGTGTGTTGACACTAGGGTGTTGAAATCAGTTAGGGTTTGGAAAAACAGTACAGTTACAAATACTAGCAGATTTGGACACCAGAGTGTTGAATCTAGCTAGCTTTTTTAGTAATTAATATACATGCATAAATGCTAACGGCTATTGACTTTGATTTTATATACCTACTGCTGTGGAAAAATATTTAAGTGATTTAGGTATTAGTAAATAATTAAATGTTGTTGGGATATAAACAATAATATATTAACACAAAAGAACAACATAAAATAATGTTGCTCTGAAGCTATTTGCTTGTGGAATTTGTATAATTAACTATTTAGATGGGAAATAAGCCACAATTAAATTGAAAAAAATAATTTTATTAACGTTTCGATGCCTAAATCGGGTGTCGTCAAAATAAAAAATACTACTACAGGGTGTTTGGTAAAGAATAGGCCATAGCTTAACCTCAGGTTCCTGAGGTTAAAATAGGCCGATTTAAGCTGACTTACCTTAGTACAAAGTTTATAATAACCGAGATACAGGGTGTCAAAATTAAACTTTTTTTTTATTTATTATTGAATATTTCCTGACAGGCATGAGACATCAACACGAAATTTGGTGTGTGGGGGTTTTACGGGACGAGAAAACTAAATTCCCTACCAAAAGTTATGTGTTGCCCAGAGGGCGCCACATACGCCTTTCAGCACTCATTTAATACGTTCAATTTTTTTTATCCGTCACTCCGTATAATTTTGACATTAAAATTTGTATTCCCCTATTAGTTTTACTTAAAAAAGGTATACCTCTTTCATCTCCCTAAACTCAACTGTTTACGAGATAAACGCATTTTAAATCTGCGTTGCAACATAATTTTTAGCATATCATTGTAGTTACATCAGAAAAATAACTTAAAACCATAAAATTATCCAAAAATGTATCGCAAATTTCCTCAAATGAAATTTGCGATGCAATGCCATAAATTTGAGAACTGGCACAATTATTATGGTTTTAAGTTATTTTTCGGGTGTAACTACAATGATATTATGCTAAAAATGATGGTGTATCGCAGATTTAAAATGCGTTTATCTCGAAAACCGTTGAGTTTAGAGAGATGAAAGAACTATAGATTTTTAAAGTAAAACTAATAGGAGAATAAAAATTTTAAGTCAAAATTATACAGAGTGAGGGATAAAAAAATGTAACGTAATAAATAAGTTCTGAAAGGCGTATGTGGCGCCCTCTGGGCAATATATAATTTTTGGTAGTGAATTTAGTTTTCTCGACCCAAAAAAACCCCACATACCAAACTTCATGTTGTTATCTCATATCTGTCAGGAAATATTCAATAATAAATAAAAAAAAAGTTTAATTTTGACACCCTGTATCTCGGTTATTATAAACTTTGTACTAAGGTAAGTTAGCTTAAATCGGCCTATTTTAACCTCGGGAACCTGAGGTTAAGCTATGGCCCATTCTTTACCAAACACCCTGTATATTAAACAAAAATGTTTTTGCTTAGTAAAAAATTCTACTAATATTTTTTTTAATCTGACTCATTTATATTGGCATTTCATACATATATTATACATTTTAAAGTATTTTTTACTAAACAACAACATTTTTGTTTAATTTAGTAGTACGTATTTTGTATTTTGACAACGACACCCGATTTGGGCGTCGAACCGTTAATAAAATTATTTTTTTTAATTTAATTGTGGCTTATTTCCCATCTAAATAGTTAATTATAAAAATGCCACAAGCACATAGCTTCAGAACAACATTATTTTTTATGTTGTTTTTTTGTGTTAATATATTATTGTTTATATCCCAACAACGTTTAATTATTTATTAATACCTAAATCACTTAAATATTTTTCCACAACAGTAGGTATATAAAATCAAAGTCAATAGCCGTTAGCATCTATGCATGTATAAGTACTAAAAAAGCTAGCTGGTTTCAACACTCTGGTGTCCAAATCTGTTAGTATTTGTAAATGTACTGTTTTTCCAAACCCTAACTGATTTCAACACCCTAGTGTCAACACACGCTAGCGTCTGTAAACGTACTGTTTTTCCAAACCCTAACTGGTTTCAACACCGTGGTGCCATCACGCGCTAGCATCTGTAAATGTACCGTTTCTCCAAACCCTAACTGATTTCAACACCCTGGTGTCTACACACGCAAGCATCTGTAAATATGCCGCCCGGCACGGCACAGCCAGGCACGGCACAGCACAGGCCGGCACGTCCAAAAACCCATTTGTAACGGCCGGCACGGCACGGCACCGGAAAAATGATCATAATATATTTTAAAAACTATCGTAAAATAAAAGTTTTTAAAAGACATAGACTACACAATTTTAATGAATATGCATCATGTTTTTTTTTTTTTTTTTTTTTTTTTTTTTTTATTTTGGCTTAGACTTACCGTCATACTGCCAGACACATAAGGAATACAAGTTATCAAGTTATACAAAACAGGTTTAAAACAAAGATAACAACTAAAAGGTATTAAGTAACACTAAGCTTAACAGCTAAAACTACTAACTACCAAAGGTATTAATTAAAAATGTTTAAGGGAATTATAATGATAATTTGCTGTCTTTTAAAAAGTTAATTAAAGAGTTGTATACATCTACAGAACCAAGTGATAATAAATATAGTATATTCCAAGGAGTTGCTACTTTACATTTTAATAAATCATTTATTAATTTAGATGAGTAAATTGTATTTTTAGAACAACCAAAAAATATATGATCTAAATCACTTTCCTCTTCACAATGCTCACATTTATCATTATCCAAAACCTGTATTTTAAATAAATGCTTTGGATAACATGCGTGCCCGAATCGTACTCTAATAATAGAAGTTATGTACTTTCTAGAAGCTCTACAAGACTTGTACCAAGGAAATTTGGGAATATCGGGCTGAATTAACGAGTATCTATTTTGATTCACAAAAGAGTATTCCTTCCACTGGTAGCTCCACTCCCGATGCAGTGTTGACTTGAAAGAGATTATACTATCAGTCAGTGTTATTTTATGTAGAATACTGGTATCGGATGAAACGCTTTCTTTGGCTAATAAGTCGACATACTCATTATGTTCAAATCCTGCGTGTGCTTTAATCCAGATAAAATGTACATTGATTCCTTTGGTTAAAAGATTTTGTTTAATATGTTTAATTTTATAAATGTATGGGCAGTCTTGGATGTTTGGGGGTCCATATTTACCAAGAGATTTCAATACTGCTAAGGAGTCAGACAAAATTATAATATGGGCGAAATCAAATTCAGCTACATATAGTAAAGCTTCATATATTGCAATAGCCTCTGCTGTATAAATCGAAGTCTCCGGTTTCAGTTTGAATTTCTTTTCTATATGTCCCGATGGTATAAAAAAGGCGCATCCAGTTCCATCTGCAGATTTAGACGCATCTGTATATAGAGCTATTGACTCATTGTAACTATTCGTTATGGATAAAAGAATATTTTTATTTAAATATATGTTTTCGCTATAATTTGGTACAATAATATCTGTAGGAGAAAAGAAAGAAGAGTACGCGTAGTTTTTGAATAAGTCGTTCGTTTTATCTATATTTTTTAAGAGTACTATATTTTGATTATAAGCTTCACACAGTAAGGGAGATTTCTTTTTTTGACAATATTTATTGGTTAGATCATGGCAACTTAAAGTCACTATTTTTTGGTATAGAAGAGGGTTAATTAAGTATACTTTCATTAAATATTTTTTGAACAAAAAACTTCGTCTTAGATTTAAAGGAGGTTCCAAGGCTTCCAAATATAAAGCTTGTACTGGAGTGGATCTCATAGCTCCTAGACATATTCGTAAGGCTGAATTCTGTAAAACGTTGATTTTGTTTAGTAGTGCATTACTTGCTGATCCATACAAAACACTGCCGTAATCGAAAATAGATCGTATGTAAGCTTTATAAAATAATAAACTTACTTCAACATCCGATCCCCACCAAGTTCTATTAATTGATTTAAGAAAGTTTATTCCCTTATTACACCTGTTCAACATGTCGTCAATATGTAACTTCCAGGTCAATTTTTGGTCGAGTATCATTCCAAGATATTTAATTTTATTTTTAAAAGAAAATTTATGCCCACCTAAGGTGATTGTGCTAATATTAGGAAAGTTATGTCTGGTAAATAAACAAACTTGTGATTTACTGCATGATAATTCAAAGCCATTTTCAATAAACCATTTTTTATGGAGACCATAGACACTATTCAAGTTTTCAATGGATTGCTGATATTTCTTGTGTTCTGTGTACAAACAGAAATCGTCAGCATATTGTACAACATTAAATGCAATATTGTTAATAGTGATGTTGTGTAGATCTGCTGTGTAAATGTTAAATAAAATAGGGCTCAAAACGGAGCCCTGAGGTAATCCTTTATTATTAAGTCTAGGGCCTATAAAAGTATGATTATTTTTTAAATAAATTATTCTATTTTTATACAGGTTTACAATGTTAGAAGCAAACTGTGATGGAATATTAAAAAATGTAATCATTTTTTCTTGGAGAATTGAAAGAGAGACAGAGTCATAAGCACCTTCGATGTCTAAAAATAAAGCGGGCACATAACTGTTCCTGGAAAAACTGTTCTGAATGTCTACAACAAGAGTTGTTAAGGAATCTAAAGTTCCATAACCTTTTTTAAAACCATGTTGGTTAGCGGGTAAAGGATTTTGATCCCTTAGCCACCAATCCAACCTAATCTTAACCATCCGTTCGAGAGTCTTCAATATACATGATAATAATGATATCGGTCGGTAAGCTTCAGCTAATTTAGGGTCTTTCCCCGGTTTGGGAATAGGAACGACTATAATACGCTTAAAATCTATTATGCTGTTACCTTCAATAATTATCTGGTCAAATATATTTAAAAGTAATTGTTTTGCGTTATCTGGTAAATGTTGTATCATAGGATATTTGATTGCATCGTATCCTGGTGAGGTACTAACGCGATTATCAAGGGCAAATTCTAATTCAGTTCTCGAAAAAGGTGTAAGGAGAAAATGATTCTGATCAGATGGAAGCGTTTTAGAATTAATAACATCTAACTGGTTATTTACGTAAGGTGGAGCTATTTTATCGAAAAAATCGTCTACCCATGAATTACTTAGAGGTAATGAAAAATTAACTTTTTTCCTATTCATTTTTCTTGCTTGATTCCAAATAAGACTAGATGGAGTTTGTTTATTTAATTTTGAACACCATGCAACCCAACTTTGTTTGGCCTTTAATTTCAGGAATTTTTTGACACGAGCATTTACTTCTTTGTGAGCGGCCGTGGGTAACGGCATAAACGCTGGCCTCATACGCCAGTAGACGTGGGTTCGATCCCTGCCAAAGACAAACCATTTTCATTTCCAATAATGACACGAGCCGTCTCACCGTGCCTCGGAGAGTACGTTAAGCCGTCGGTCCCCCTGGGCTAGTGTACATCGACACTAGTTACTTGAAACAGGGTTAAAGATGTAATTGGCGCTGGAACTATCCGAAAGGATCTCCCCGGCAAAAATGCCATACGATATTATTATTATTATTTACTTCTTTGCATTTACAAAAATTTTCAGGAGAAGAATTGTTTTTATAGTTTATTAATGCCTTCTTTCTTTCTGCAACGGATTGATCACATTCCGAATCCCACCACGGAGGGGGAGTCCGTTTGCATTTAAATGGTTTATATTCAGAAATAGATTGTTTAGAAGCTTCATTAATACAGTCAATAAGGAAATTATATTTTTCTTGGGTATTTAAGGATGTATGAGGTTTTTCGTTTAATAAGGTATCAACAAGCTGAGAGTATAATGACCAATTTGCTTTTTTAATGTTCCACTTAGTACTGGGATAAATGGTATTAGCATTAGTTCCCAAGACATCGATCACAACCTTTATAACGAAATGATTTGATCCCAAGGTATCAAGATCTACAGACCACGAAGTTTTATCAAAAAGGGATGGTGAGCAAAACGTGACATCAATCATGGAATCTGAGTTTCCTGGACTCGTTTGGCAAGTTGGTTGTCCATTATTCATTACTACATAATCTAAATTCTGAATTGTCTCCACAATTTGATGGCCTATATTATCATTTTTATATGAGCCCCACAAAGAATTATGTGCATTCATATCTCCTCCAATGATACAAGGGTGTTTTAGTTGAGAAAATAACTTATCCCAATCTTCGGTTTTGGTTTTAGTTTTTGGGCACCTATATACAGAGAGTAAACTTAAATAACTTTGTTTATAGTTGATTTTAATACCACAAGCAAGCAAGTCTTGAATATAATTTTTTTTAATTGTTATGCGCTCAAAAGGAATACCAGTTTTAATTAAAATAGCAACTCCAGAATAGCCGTCATCGCGATCTTCGCGTATCACATTATAACCTCTATAAATATATACAACATCCCGTTTAAACCAAGTTTCACTTATTAAAGCTATGTCAATATCTTCGGTTATTAAAAAGTTAATAAGGCTGTTTTTGTTAGCAACAGCTGATCGAGCATTCCATTGTATTATTTTGAGTTTAGATTTGTTCGTCATTAGATGAGTTATTTTTTAAAATATTATCTAGAACATTATTAATACCTTTGGCTAACAAATTCATGTCAAGTGATTTTGCCTCTTCTAAACAATTAATATTTTGAATAAAACTTGAGAAAAGAAGTACTAAGGAATCTACTAACTTATTTTTATCATTGTCTGTATTAGGAAAACTTTCCTTATTTAAGGGAGGTAAAGGTTGAGACGGTCCAAATCTGAAAGGGATGAGATATGGTGTAGGATCTTCGGAAGTTGGAGATGATACTTTTCTTTTTTTATTTGCACTATACTCAGTGCTTGATGTACTAGAGCTTGGTTGGCTAAAACTTTTGGGTTTCTGTAGGTGAGGCCTCAATGGCTTGAAATAAGGAGATGTACTAACTTCAGAGGAGTTAGTTAATTTTGGAAATCCTTTGTCTGAATTTGACAATATTTCAAATCTGTTATTAGAAATAAGCCCAGAAAATGATGAGTCACTCAAATTTTTTGCCTCCAAATATGAGATTTTATGTTCAATCATGATATTTTTTATTTTTTTTTGATGTTCGAAAAAAGGACAGTTTTTAGAGATCGATATATGCTTATCAGTTTTACAGTGTATGCAATACTTTTTTGTTTCATCACATGTATGTATGTCATTTTTAATTTGTCCACATTGTATACAGTATTCCTGTGTACCTTTACACTGTCTAGAAATATGTCCATATTTGAGGCATTTATAACATTGCGTCACTTTACCCAACAATTTTTCCACTTGGAAAAATACATAATTTATCACAACATAGTTTGGCAAACAATTGCCTTCAAAAGTAATTATAACATTACGTCTAGGGACGTATTCTGTATTTCCATCCTTTTCTACTTTCCTGTGCATTCTTTTAATATCAATAATTGGTGAACTAGAGCTCATATATTTTTTCAAATAGTCAATATTATATTTGGTATCAACATCGCGTATCAGTCCTTTGATTTCCAAGAGGTGATTTGGAATGTACGCTTTTAAATTATCGTCCTTTAAGTGACTATTATTGACTAAATTGTTTGCATCCAAAATAGATTTGAGGATTACTTTAACACGGTTTCTTCCTATACTTTTAATTTGCTTAATATTATTAATCTTTAATTTTTGATGTAAAATATCTGCAACAACCATTGGATGCAAACGGGAAATATTCTGATCATTGGTCTTCTCAACATAAACACAACAATTTTGAAAGTCGTAACTATTACAATTAATATTAAAAAGTTTTACCTCCCTTGTAGCAGAAGAATTTGTGGTGATAGTTCCTGTATCCATGTCTTGATTACTATCACTAATAACTTCAGCAGTATTTAGTTCGCACACTGGCGTCTTTTTTATATTCTCCCCCATCTGGGGAGAATATTTTCACTTTTGTATCACTATTCTACAATATGTAAATGTTTTTACCCACGATGAAATTTAAATGTTTTAATTGTCACAAAAACTGCGAGCTGAATGTCAATATTTAGGTACGTTTAACCATGGCCAAATTTTAAACTGTTCACACAAAAGTTAAACACCGTGAAAAGAAGCCTAGGCTGTTTAACCCATAGGACTGAAACTTCTTATCAATGATAATTAAAACCACTATAAAATTAATTTAAGTTAAACTACTAAAAAATTAATTTTTTCTGGAGCTATTTTAGATGCAACCGTATTTGACGTTTATTAATGTCAAAGTGTATGCATCATGTTAAAAAAAACGAATTCATGGTTAAAAGATAATGTACGTACCTGTCCATTGATCAAAATTTTCGGATATTATTTGTACCCATGTATTGTCCTTTTTCTTACTATCATGATAACTTGAGTCCGATGCATCATACAAAAATGGGTATTCTCTGACACTGTCAATGAAAAGTTCTTCCATATTATTTTATTTCAAACGAAACAACGGCTTTCAATTAAAAAATCAACAATATATCTGCTTATTACCAACAATTATGACGCACTGGCGCCGACTGGCCGTTCAGGCCGTTCGACTTCAACGGATTTTATTCTACTTGGAGAATTTTGGCCGTTCCGTTTGCGTGCTGGCCTGTGCCGGGCCGAGCCGGCCGCTCATAATGGGTTACGTTGCATTTAAAACTATACAAATGAATTTGGACTGTCCTGTGCCGGGCCGGACTGTGGCCGTGCCGGCCGTTCATAATGGGTTTCTTGCTTCTAATAATAGAAAAAATGGATCAAAGGAACAAAGCAGCCTCTTCACATTATATGAGGAGTGGCGGATCCAAGTGGGGTGTCTCGGTGGTCATGACCCTTCCCCCAGACGAAAATAAATATCAATTCAATAATCCTAAAAAAAGCAAAGACGAGAGCCGACAAACAAAAAAAAATTTAGGCCCATTCAAAAAATAATTGAAAACCCACTTATCCTAGGAGTGGTAAGACTAAGTGACCTTGCATCATAGAAAAATAATTAAATCACCCTCAAGATCTATGACCCCCCCCCCCCGGCAAAAATTTCTGGATCCGCCACTGCATATGAGGTAAATAAAAATTCTTCTGTATTAATTACTAAAAGCTATTTAATATTTACATGTCTCCATAATGGCAATATCCAAAGACTGGAACGAAAGTCTAGCAGAACTCTTACACAAAAAAGGAGACACATAAATGTGACCTAAATAATTATAGACTTATGTCATTGCTCAGTAAAGTATACAAACTGTTTATGAGAATCACTAGCAACCGGTTGAATTACAAAATGCAATGGATAATTACCAATTACCAATCTGCTGAACAGGAACAGACTGGCCTCCGCAACGGGAATAGTACCTACATCAGATCATCTGCTGACAAATGACAATAGAAGAGCAAGACTGCCATGGGCAGGATTTGTTAAACTTAGTTGGATACTTAAGATCCGCAAAATACCTCATTACTTAAGATGCAAAGTGTTTAACCAGCGCATCCATCCTTCCCATCATAACATATGGATGTCACCATTATAAGGGCAATATGAATAAACTAGTCATAACAGAAAGGGCAATGAAAAGAGCCAGTGGCGGATCCAAGGGAGGTGTCACGGGGGTCATGACCACCCCCCCCCGGACGAAAATAAATATCAATTCAATAACCCTAAAAAAATAAAAACAGAGAGCCATCAAACAAAAAAATTTAGGCACATCCAAAACATTGAAAACCCACTTATCCTAGGGTTGGTATGACTAAGTGACCTTGCATCAGAGAAACGTAATTAAATCACCCTCAAGATCCATGACCCCTCCGCAAAAAAATTCTAGATCCGCCATTGCAAAGAGCAAGGCTAGAGGTATATGATAATCAGATAAAAAAAATGACTGGGTAAGATCAAAAACAAAAGTCGAGAATATCATAATAAAAATTTCCCAAACTTAAATGGACCTTCGCAGGCCACACCGCTAGACAAAAAGACCAAGGTTGGAATGCCACAATACCATATCGGAGACCTTAGGAAGGCAGACGACCAAGAGGAAGACCACAGATGAAATGGGTTGATGACAAAAAACAAAAGCCGGAACAAATTAGAAGTATTAGACCTGGATCCCGCGTACCAAAAAAAGTTGATTAATAACAAGCTGATAACATGTTAATAGCTTAACGGTTAGTCGGACAAACTTTGATGTATGGGAACACTGGAACACAGGGAAAGTTTTAATTGTGGAACAGGTTAAAAATTTGGAACGTCAGATTACGAGAACGTTCCATGTATTTTGTCAGACAGAACTTCCAATTGATTTGTTACCGTCTCATTAAACTCTCATGCAAAAATCAGACTGGTGTTTATCACCAACTGGGCATGTTGGTTAGAAATAGCAGTCTGATTTTGGCATGAGAGTTTAATGAAAGGGTAACAAATCAATTGGATGTCCTGTCCGACAAAATACATGGCAAATCTGACGTTCCAAATTTTTAAACTGTTCCACACTTTAAACTTCCCCTGTTCCAGTGTTCCCGTACATCAAAGTTTGTCCGACTAGACACCGTTAAGCTATTAACAAATTTTCAGTTTACTAACTTTTTTTGGTACGCGGGATCCAGGTCTATGAAAAGACTACATAAAAATATTTGTCACATTTTTAATATTCAATGTCAATCCTTTAATATTCTCTATTAAGCTGCACCCCCCACCAACGCGAATAAAGTTCGGACTAGGCAAGAAATTTAGTGTTATTTATGTGCTAATTAGTTGCTCTAATCCGAATTTTGTTGCTCAAACCGTTTACCAGGAAATCGCGTTGAAAGTGGGGGTCCAGCTTAATGGCAAGCTGGACCCACCCCACACCGAAAAAGTTCAAACTCCTTAATTTGTTGGTGAAAAATTTACTTCTATTTATGTGACCCGTGTTGAACTGCCCCCGCCCCCACTTGCAAAAATTAAAAAACAAATATCCCTGATTTATGAGCTATTTATGAGCTTTCATATTCCGCAAATTTTTTGCGGCAGAAGTGCGAGCTATTTATGAGCTCTATAGTTTCGATTTTTGATCTCATCCCCTTCACCCCCAAACAACCCTTTAATTGATTTTACTTAAGAGAAACATACTGCAAAAAATATATCGTATCACGGATATTATTCCAATAGCTTATATATTCTAAGAATAAACTCTTAAATCATGCGCATTTCGATTATTAAACTACAACCCCTTCGCAAGAAACCCACCCCATTTTCCAGGGTTAAGAGAGAGTTGTACTTAAAATGCATTAAATTAATTATTTGGCAACTAAATATTGTTTATGAGCTCCCAAAATACGCGCCATTAGGTCATTAAATTGCAATTTTTTTTGTATAGTGCAGTCACTGAAGGTAAAAATCAACTATTATCTTCAATTTCGGTGAACCTTCATCGATTTTCACGAAAATTGGTGAGTGGTTAGAGGATACCCCAACAAACAAAGATGAGATGGTGCCACCTTGCGCCTTTACCCTGAGGGTGGTTACCACCCCTTCTCGGGGGTGAAAATTATTTTATTAAAAATAACTCCACAAATCGATAGAAGGACAAATTATAAGCAGAATTTGTTATATAAAGTTATTAAAATAAATCAATACTTTTTGAGTTATTAAAGATCAAAAATTTTAATTTTTCGTGAAAAAATGCATGCTTTAAAGCGGTGTTTAGCAAATCCCTTAAAAATTATAAGTTTTTATAAAAAAGTTATCATTACCAAAATTAAAGCTTTGAAAAACCATTTATTATTAACTCGTTCAGTGCTGATGACGCACCGGTGCGTCAAACTAGTTCTTGTAGAGGGGCGGATGACGCACCGGTGCGTCATATACCATATCGAATATAATGTTTATTTATATGCTAGCACTTGTAATGTGTGTACCGTAGGAGTGATAGCACTTGTGGTAATGTGTGTACTTATTTTGTCTTGTTTTTAACTCTTATAATAACACACATATTAACAATAATGTAGAGCCAAAAATTTCAAAAATATGTATCAGACCGGCAGCAATGTTACTAATATATGAGTGACACTGAACGTTTTAATTTATAGTGACTTATAGGTATCTAATTAAATGTATTTTTTGTTTCGGCGAGTACTCAAATATAATTAATCAAGCCTAATTAACTGGAAAACTATGCATTTTATAAAATATACTGAATATATATTTGTCAAAGAACTCAGAAATACCTATTAAATGAGTACCGAAAGAAGTTGATATCATCAAAATTAAGCAAGTGAACATGAAAATAATAGGACCCTTTCAAATTTCTAGTAAAAAGTGAAAAATAAAACGAACGCCATTTCCACAAAAATTAAAATCTTTAGTAATCCCTATAAGACTTTCTTTACTTTAGCATAAGTAATGACTTTAAACATTTTGACCGATTTAGAACGCATATTTTTAAAAAATATATATGTATGATTTAAAAAAATCAAAATTTTTCAACTTTTCGTAAATTATTTGCTTTTGATAATAACTCCAACAATACTCGATACACGTAAAAAATGATAGATAACGAAATTTGAGTTTTTTTTATTAGCAAAAATTTTTCTTGTCTTTTGATTTCTGTATGAATCAAAATAACCAAGATAGAAACGTTTAAACCTAAATTTTACTGCGAGAACAATGTAACTGGAGCCTTTTAACCTATTATCCCAAACAAATAAAGTATTTGAAAGATTAAAAATATAATACAGTTTTATAGCTCTTGAAATTAACTTTCAAATAGTTGGATGTGCCTGATATCATAAAAATAAACAGTTATTCAAAAAAAAACAATATCTTTTGTTTAGAAAAATTTTTTAGTATAAATTTTGATGCTATCAACTTCTTCTGGAGCTCATTTGATAGGTATTTCTAAGTACTTTGACAAGTATTTAGTATTCTAATAAAGTACTTTGACAAGTATTTAGTAAGTGTTATAAAATGCATCGCTTTCCCGTTATTTAAGCTTGGATCCTTAAATTTGAATACTCGCAGAAAAAAAATATACACATTCAATTACCTATAACTTACTTTAAATTAAGTAACATTAAATGGTTTTTTAAGTGAGGAATTTATTATATTTTTTATTAGCTTTAATTTTAGTGATAAAATCTTTTTTGTAAAAACTTTTGAGTTAATTATGAAAAATCGCTTTAAAACGCATTTTTTTTTCACAAAAATTAAAATATTTGATCTTTAATAACTCAAAAAGTATTGATTTATTTTAATAATATTATATAACAAATTTTGCTTAGAATTTGTCCCTCTATCGATTTGTGGGGTTATTTTTAATAAAGTAATTTTCACCTCCGAGAAGGGGTGACATCTACCCCAGGCTAAAACCGCAAGTTGGTACCATGTTACTTTTGTTTGTTGGGGTATCCTCTATACACTCACCAATTTTCGTGAAAATGAATGGAGGTTCACCGAAATCGAAGGTCATAGTTGATTTTTACCTTCAGTGACTGCACTATAGAAAGAAAATTGCAATTCAATAATTGAAATGCGTGTATTTTGCAAGCTCATAAATTATTAAACGATATGTAGCCATATAATTAATTTAATTCATTTTAAGTAAAATTCTTTCTTAAGCCGGGTGGTTTTCTTGCGAAGGGGTTGTAGCTCAATAATCAAAATGCGCGTGATTTAAGAGTTTATTCTTAGAATATATAAGCTATTGGAATAATATCCGTGATACGATATATTTTTTGCAGTATGTTTCTCTGATTCTGCAGTATGTCGATGAAGGTTCAACAAAATTGAAGGTAATAGTTGATTTTTACCTTCAGTGACTGCACTATACAAAAGAAATTGCAATTTAATGACCTAATGGCGCGTATTTTGGGAGCTAATAAATTATTAAACGATATTTAGTCGCCAAATAATTAATTTAATGCATTTTAAGTACAACTGTCTCTTAAGCCTGGAAAATGGGGTGGTTTTCTTGCGAAGGGGTTGTAGCTCAATAATTGAAATGCGCATAATTTAAGAGTTTATTATTAGAATATATAAGCTATTGGAATAATATCCGTGATACGATATATTTTAATTTTTTTCAGCATGTTTCTCTTAAGTAAAATCAATTAAAGGGTTGTTTGAGGGTGCAATGGATGAGCTCAAAAATCGAAACTATATCATTTCTAGAGCTCATAAATAGCTCCTAATTCTGCCGCAAAAGTCGATTCAATATCCCTATTTTTCAGTAGTGGGGGGCTGAGTCAGCTCCCGCCCACGAAAATATTAAATTCCTGCTCAGTGGAACGAGCTCAAAATTTTTAATTTGCGGAATATGAAAGCTCATAAATCAGGGCTATTTGTTTTTTAATTTTTGCAAGTGGGAGGGCCAGCTCAACACGGGTATTTATGTGCTAATTAGTTGCTCTATTTCGGATTTTGTTGCTCTAAGCGTTAAGCAGGAAATCGAATTAAAATTGGGGCGGGACCAGCTTCTCATTAGATGTACAAAGAAAGACTTGTATATTCACTAAAATAGTGAGTAATAAAATCAGATACCGGTATATTTCCATAGGCGTAATTCGGGGTTGGCAGCTGCCACCCCAAAGTTTTGTACCGTCCTATTTTGCCACCCCAAAGATTGACCCACAAAACTAAATTTTATTTACTGTTTGATTACTGCTCTAAAATTACTGAAAAATGTGGGTTTGGTTTTACTGAAAAATTTGTGAAAAATGGACGATAGAAGGCTAAGAAGAAGAAAATTCTTCCGTACAGTCGGCTTAGTGTGCTAGTTACGGTAATACCTCCGTAATTATTTGGCCCTTGATTACGAACTTTCTTATGTATAGTTATTAAATCCATCCTTCTCTCCATGTCTGTGCTATACCGGTTCTCCATTTAAAAATTGTTACTATTTTTGCTAATTTGACAGTACCATTTTTTAGTAGTTCTGTAGATTCCTTCCGACCTGCGCGCGACCGTTTTTTTAATATCTAAGGTTATTGCTTTTTTGGTATGTTCCTCATTTATATTGATTTGCTGTTCTGTGACTTCGATTATGTTGTGTAATGCGGCACTGTATTCTGATTTTGTTTTACCAATGCCATTTATGGTATATTTCCTGTTTATGTTTTGTATTTCTTCTAGCTGATCATCCCACCAGTAGCTTCTAACTAACTTCACACTTTTTCGTTGTGATAACTAACATTAATTTATTGTGCCGTTTTGTGTATTCCATTCCATTATTTATTTTGTTCTGTAAAGATTTTCCGTTGTTTTTTGTTCTATTCAAGCTATTAATATTGTTCTCTGATTTTGTTGATGTTTTATCATTTCTAAATTCAGGTATCTATATTTTCACTTTAACTAGGTGATGATCGCTACCACATTCTGCTCCTCATAAATATACTCTTCTTATGCCTTATGTCATTCACTTTGAGCTGTTTTTGGTTTTGTTCAATGAGCTATTCTAGTTTCCGTTTCTTAATTATTGTGAAAGAGATTTCTCTGTGTTTTCCCATATGGCGCAATACCTCTACGATGGTGGTGTGAGTCGTCCAGAATATTTTGAGGATACGTCGGTACACCCACATTTCGAATGCCGATTTTAAAATATGTACACGATTTTAAAATACAGAAAATCTACGCAATTTTAATATTATATCTTGTGTCTCAAAAGATATATAAAAACTATGATCTAAATAACAAGAGTTACATTTTTTTCCCACCCTTTCAACCCATTCCGCCAGTTCATTTTTACTTCAATCACTATGTAAACTCTGACCGAATTCCCCCACAAAACATGCAAGATGGAGTGCTGAGATATGCAGACGAGTGAATCTTCCGATAAAATCTAAGGACGGCAAATCCTACAAAATTGAAACCCCAACACAAATAAAGAAGAGGTTGATAGTTATAATGTAAAACCATTTAAGTGAAATGCGGAAGTAGTTACAAGGAAGGGCCATAATAATAATAGTAAAAGATAGAGAACATTGAGACTCGATAAAAGAATTTATTGTTGACAGATTATGTAAATTTAAATATTTATTGTCGTTATTTAATTCTGCTCTTGAGCTTACAAGAGGTTTTTTATGTGACCCTTACAGATAGTATTGAAAAGTCAGAGACCATCATAAAAGAGTCAGTTGAAGAGGCCAATGACACCTTTCTTCTCCAAGATGCAACGACTTTAAAAAATGATTTAAGGAAAGAAGATACATTAGTAGAGTATAAATGTTTATAAATCGAAAAAACAGGTCGATTTTTATTTTTAAATCAAGATATTTTGACATACTTATATGTCATACTAGTGACGTCATCCATGTGGTCGTGATGACGTAATCGATGATTTTTTAAAATGGAAATAGGGGTCATGTGCTAGCTCATTTGAAAGGTTATTCAATTCTCTATTCAGTAATATAAACATTTACATAATTATTTATACAAGATGTCCAAAATATTTTTTTTAATTAAATTATTTGACAAAAAAAGAAGAATGGATGTAATTTATTTAATTCAAAATACATTTTACTGTTACCCGAAAATAGAGAAAAATTTTTACTTCACCATTAAACATTGCTTATCGATTAAGTTCAATGATTAAGCCAGCTCCCGCCAGCCACCTGCCTCTTGGAAGTTTAAACATTAATTTAAGCGAAAAAGCATCGTTTATTTGTGAAATAAAAGTTTTTTTCTGATTCGTGACAGCTGTAAAATGTATTTTGAATTAAAGAAATTACATACATTCTTCTTTTTTTTTTGTTAACACGTTGATGGACAGAACGTCTATAGACGTCTAATTTCCATTGATGTAATGTGACACAACGTCTACAGACGTTGCATTTTTCCCTATTCTACTTTGCAAAATTCATATAGTGTCACAACACTTGCTTATTCATACATTTGACGCACTGTCCGTCAACGTGTAAAACAATTTAATAAAAAAAAATTTTTTTGGACACCCTTTATAATTAAGGATGTTTAAGTTTATATTACTGAATAGAGAATTGAATAACCTTTAGAAATGAGGTAGCACACGATCCCTATTGTCATTTAAAAAAATCATCGATTACGTCACCACACCCAGATGGATGACGTCACTAGTTTGCCATATATCCCAAAAAATCATAATTTAAAAATAAAAATCGACCTGTTTCGGGATTTTTCCTAAAGGTCGCCGGTTTACGAAATATGTAACAAATTTATTCCTTTCATTTGCACCATACTTAGTGTCACCAACTCCAATTCAGTCGAATTTGGGACAAGGCTGAAAAAATATACCTAAAATCCGGGACTTCTCAATGAACATCGGTGTATTTTTTTTTAAATATATCTACAACATTAATCATCATTTTATTGATTATTTAACATTTTTATGTTGACAAATTTTTTTTGATGGGATGGGTTGTAATAATAATTACATTTTTGTTAGTTTTTGACGTTTCGACTTCCAATCCGGAAATCGTTCTCAAAAAAGGGAAAAATTAACTGGTTGGATTTCCATGTAAATAGAACCTTAGGTTAATATAAAAAAAATATAATTATCATTATTTAATATCCATGTTTTTGAATCGTCTTTTCAGAAGACCTTAATTAAAATACAGAAACGGGACGGACAAGTCCAGAGTTTGAGTTTTCGTAGAACTATAATATGTACCACGATATAAAATGTGGACGTTTTGGATGTGGTATTAGTATTACACGCTAGAAATTGTCGTCTTTTTTTAGTCCCACCAATTCAATTTAATTAGAAGAATAACGTATTCAAAATTTCAAAATAGAGTTTTACCAAAACGTTGAAAATTCGGATGGCCCGGAAGCCTTGTCCGGGACGCCGGGACACGACTTCGTAATTCGGGCCATGTCCCGGATTTTTCGGGCTAGTTGGTCACACTAACCATACTGTATATGCAAACTTCTTGTAAAACTATGAAATTTATGCAAAAAAATACATTTTGGATAAATTCCGGTCTCTAGATAAGCAGATGCTTATGAGAAAAGAAGTTTATTTTATTTCCATCGTAACAAAATTCAGAAGTCTGTAATAAAAAAAAATTTCAAATCAAGATACATAGTTTCGGTACCATATTACAGAATTTGCATAAATGCTAAACCAATGTTGTGAAATGGAGTTTGTGGAGACAATCTTATAGACTAACTAAATTAATAATTCTTCATCTTTATACAGTTTGATTAAATTAATACCTAAATCTAAATATTTCTAAGATAATCGTTAAATAGAAAATTTTCCCCATAGAATGTTGACTGCTGTTCTCCAAGGCTAGTTTAACATATGTATCCGATCTGTTCTCCATTAGTGTGATAAGGACCTTCCACATTATGTCTAACACGGCTATCCCCTGTAGTTGTCGCATTCGGTTCTGGCCCTTCTTGATTTATAGGCGATATGAACGATTCTTTATTTATTGCTGTCTTGGGGCATTTTTTCGGTTTTCCAGACTGCTCTTATTAATTCATATCAGTGCTGAAACAGAACAGTTCTGTTTTTTTCATAACCGAATCATTCATTCCCACCCTTTCTAGATTATTTTATATTTTTACTGTTTTTTTTTTGTTATATTGTTAGTCTCTTTTTTGGTATTAATTCACCAAAAATATTATAAATAGTAAGCTCTGTTTTTGTTAGATTTTCACCAATATTACTGGGATAATTTACAAATCAAAAACTCCCAGATTGATTGATTAAATGATATAATGGCAGAGAAAAGTACATCAAAGTATTATGTTTATATGGGATTATGCCACAATTATTATTGATCTACTGAAAATTGCATTTTTATATTACCAGAGAACGGCAGTTCACGCCAGTGGCGCACACCAACACCCCCTACACGCGACACTATATATACACGAAATTTTCGATTTTCTAAATCAGACTGATTTGAAAGATGAGCCAAGTCCCATCTTAAAGTTCAGGAAAAGACTCACCCATTCATATGTCAACCATCCATTTTGGTCCAAGGGTGTGGATTTTACGGCCCTTTCTATTTAGGGTCTGTTTTTCGTTCTCGTCCCCAAAACTCCCAAAAACTTCAAAAATTTAAGTCCGACCTTTGTGGCTTCTAATAGTACTGATCATTACCTTTCCAACGCATGTCTAATTTTGAAAATTGGTTATACCATTCAAAAGTTACCGAGCTCAGAAGTATGACTCAATTTTTATTTAAAAAAGGGAAAATGTTTGTGGATATGTATGTGTGTTTGAAAGTTAAACCGATTTTAATTGTCTTTTCTGCGTTTGAAGAGGGGGTCTGGACCGATTCAGAACCGGTGTAGTTTGTGACTTTTGACCACCCATAAGCCAGCTAGAGGACTTGGTAAGTACAAAACGGCATATTTTTTGGGGGTATATATATCTTCGGATCAAGAAGAGACAGGAGAACCGCAAATACACCAAATCAATAGCGTTGAGTTAAGCTTTCAAATGGTGTCTAAGCCGTCAGGATCAAACATACATACGGCTCAGTATAGACAAAAAACTGAAAAATTATACTTTGAAAATTTTGGTTTTTCGATAATTACTCAAAATTTCAACCTACGAATTACGCCAATAACTGAGCGTTTGTAGAAAGACGAATCTAACGGTGTATACGTCATATCCGGGAAAATTCGAATTTTTAAGTTATAGGCTTCATAAGTATGATCAAATCTATTTCCTACGGGAAAAACGGTTTCTCAAGCTCAATAATTCCTGTAATAGCTTCAGTTATCATACTTCACCTTAGATCCATCAGATACTATGTACTGGTAAATACGTTTCAAACTCATGTTTACTGATCAAAATCGGTTAAGCCTTTTAGAAGTTGTTAAGCTACAAAAGTATAATCCAATTAACGATTAATCCCGAAATGTTGTAGTGATTACGACGCTAAATTTGATCTGGCAACGGGCAATCCGACTTCATTTACCGGTCATCTCAATATTTTTTTTTTCAATCTATTTCGAATAGGAAAAAATCTAGTGTACTGTGATGTAATTGTCTTTTTACGCGGTTGACTCTACTATTTTATTTATTTATATCTTTAGGCACTAAGTTTAATTTAAATAAAGGAAGACTTACTTATATTATTTTATTTACATCACTTATTTATTTTAATAATTACAAATAACACCAACTACCACATCTAATTTATTTACAAACTCAAATTTATGATTTAATTAACTAAACATAATAATAACTAATAAATACATTTCATATCTTCGATTCGAATACAATAAATTACGCGACGCGCTTCGATGAATGAATGACTGGCCTGCGCTCGAATCTCGGTTCTATATATACTTCGGCAGCGGTCGTCTCGAACGCCGTGGTTAGGAATGGTATTGTCTCGTAACGCCGAGAAGCTTCGGGAAGAAATAGGCCAATTCGTGAGCGGACTAAATAGTGTCACATTGCCCCCTCCTTAAAAGATGGTTCCTCCTGGAACCTTGTCGGGACTGGAACTGGATGCTGGTATCTGCAACTGGACCCTCTTTTACAACTCCCAATTGTATAAAAGTGGCAGGGGACGGTCTTCGCTCCGCACCAGTAACTATGCGGATTGCAACAGACTAACACCCGGACCTCGGTGTCTTTAAAAATTTCTTCTACCATATTTCGGATAACTCTCCAGTCTAATTGGCGGCATTCTAACTTTGGCATGGCTAACTTTTGCACGTCGGACTCCAACACGTGCTCTCTCAATTGAAATAATGCATCCCATACATCTTGGTAGGTAGGTTGGTCATGGACAGTGTCTTTTGTTACCAGATAGAATAGGTAACGTGATGCATCTTGGAGTTTCAATGCTTTTCCAGGAGCTGGCAGTTGGCATTGAAGTTCTGCAACTCGACCAAACTTCCTTCGAAAGGCGGATGCCAACCCTCGTGCGTCTTTGATACTGGCCGTGATGGTATGGGCCAGTGAATAGTCATCGGGAAGTGCGAGTAGATCTCGCTTTTCTTCATTGGTAACACCATGTCTCGCTTTACCGGTACCTCCATATGCCCCCATGAACTCCTCGAACGTGAGGTCAGGTATTTCTCGAACTTGGTTTACTTCCACTTCTTCATCTACGTCGTGGTCTCCCTCGTACGGCGCCAACCGGTTATGGTGGACTATCATCGGCTTTCCCCTAGGAATCTTGCTTATTCGGTAGATAACGTCATTAATTTTCTTGATAATGAGATACGGACCTTCCCAGAACTGCTGCAACTTGGGAGAACAACCTGTTCGCTTCTTTGGATTATAAAGCCAGACTTTGTCGTTCTCCCTGAAACATCCCTTCTCGGCTTGGGTATCGTATCGTTTCTTCATTCGGTCGCTAGCGATTTGAAGATTAGAACGGACCAACTCATGTATATCGTCCAATCTTCTTCGCAATTCATTCACGTAATCCTCACCAGCAACATCTTCTCCAGGTCGACATCCAAACTCTAGATCACAGGGTAGACGCATCTCACGTCCAAATAGGACTTTTGCTGGTGTTTGGCCCGTTGATTCATTAACAGCAGATCTATAGGCCATTGCGAAGAACGGAAGGTACTGGTCCCAGTCTCGTTGATGATTGGACACCATCTTTGTCAAATACTTGCCGACTGTCCTATTCATACGCTCCACCATTCCATCCGATTGTGGGTGATAGGCCGTAGTTCTGGTCTTCTTCATGCCTAGTCTATCACAAATTCCCTGAAATAGATCGCTCTCAAAGTTCCTTCCTTGGTCACTATGGATCTCCAGAGGCACTCCGAATCGGCTGATGCAGTCTTTGATTAACACATCTGCAATAGTGGCGGCCTTCTGGTCTGGAATTGCGTAGATCTCAACCCATTTCGTGAAGTAATCCATTACCACCAACATGTATTTGCATCCATTGTCACTTTCTGGAAATGGCCCGGCAATATCCAAAGCTATTCTTTCAAATGGACTTCCAACATTGTACTGTCTCATAGGAGCCTTCCTTTTCCGGTAGGGTCCGTTACTTGTAGCACAGGTAGTACATTTCTTACACCAGTTCTTCACATCGTCGGAACTATTCATCCAATAAAATCGTTCCCGAATTCTCTGAAGGGTCTTCTTTACACCAAAATGCCCTCCTGATAGACTGTCGTGTAACTGACGAAGTACTTCGGCTACTCTGCTCTTTGGAATCACCAACTGCGTTCTCCTCACTGAACCATCATCATTTTCTATTACTCGTTTAAGCAAGCTGTCTTCCAAGATAAATGAGTCCCACTGGGCCCAATACGTCTTAACTACTGAGCCTAGGCTTGATATTTCTTGCCAAGATGGTCGACGATTTTCTTCTTTCCATTTTCGAATCTTCTGTAAAACTGGATCTTTTTCTTGTTCTTCCTTGATCTTGGTAGGCGTCCACTCGTCGTTGACCACTGTTGTTCTTAGTACTGCTGCTTTCTTTGACTCTGTTTTGTTGCAATGGGAACATTCTGCTGGACACGGTCTTCTAGATAGAGAATCAGCGTTCCTGTGGCTAACTCCGGCCCGATGCTCGATCTTGAAATCATATTCTTGAAGTCGTTCAATCCATCTGGCTATCTGACCCTCTGGGGTCAGATATCCTCGTAGAAGTTTCTATCACCCCGTCTTTCTTCATTTCTTGAACAATCCTTTCAGCTTCCTCTCTCTTCGCCTGTGGTAATCGTCGAGCTGATTGACGAATTGGCCTAGCGGTACCAGTGTCAATTTTATGTTTGACAACTGTCGTTCTTCCTGTCTTTCCTCCTTTCGGTACGAATATGTCACGATATTGCCTAAGAAATTCCCTTAATTTCCTTTTTTCCATTTGATTTAGAGATTGGCCTGCAACTGCAACCATTTGGTCGAACTTATCGTTGGAATGATCTGATGTTGTCGTCTGACGGATTATGGACGTCACGGGTATACAAGTTCCTACTTTTGTCTCCTTCTTGATAGTCACCGGGTAGTCATTAACATTAATCAATCTCACGGGAATTTCTTTAGCAGAAGTAACCAATTCCTTTCCAATTATGATTCCTCGGCCAACCTCCTCGTCGTGGTTCCATGGCTCCATCATAACAGGCGTTCCTTCTTCTACAGTTCCCTGTAGCCGCGC
Source organism: Diabrotica virgifera virgifera (assembly GCF_917563875.1). Taxonomy (NCBI): domain Eukaryota; kingdom Metazoa; phylum Arthropoda; class Insecta; order Coleoptera; family Chrysomelidae; genus Diabrotica; species Diabrotica virgifera. Next base: position 65,343,446 of record NC_065449.1, on the reverse strand, counting down.
TACGATGATCGTTTCACTCCTCGCAGGCACAACTGTATCTTCTTTAATGGCTGCTAGCACAGTTCTGTCATCATGTGGATGAAGAAATACCTCCTCGTTGCCAACTTTGATTACCCTATTCTTAAAATCCAATTGAAATCCATGCAAATTCATTACGTCCATTCCTAATATAACATCTTCTTCGATGTCTGCAACTATGACAGTATGGACAAACTTTTCTGCTCCAATCCCTAATTGTATCTGGATTTCTCCATGGGTGTTGGCGTTTTCACCTGTGGCAGTCCGCAGTCGCAACCTCGTTGGTAAGAGTTTCTTACGGCTGTTTAAAACTGACGGCCGTATAATGGTCCTGGCCGCTCCGGTATCCACCAACAATGCATACTTTTTACCATTTATTTCTCCATCCACATATACACTATTTTCACGACATTTCAAAGAAGCTATTAGTATGAGAGGGTCTTTGGAAAAGTTGCGGGTCGAAGCTGCCCCCCTAAGGCCTCATCCTGTTCCTCTTTCACAGTCCTCACTTTACTGTACCCACCAGAGGCCTGGGTAGCTGATTCGTATTCGAGGGCGGCAGACAAGACATCGACCGGCGTCTTGTGACGAGCTAATCGCAGTGTTCTTTGCATTTCATGATCACGAAGGCCATCAATAAATGTTTGAACAGCCAACTTTTCCATCATGTCTTCGGGAGCTGTTGGATATGCATATCGTACCAACCTGGCAATATCGACCTCGTATTCTTGAAGAGCTTCATCTTTCTTTTGTCTTCGATTTTTAAACTGCGACTGATAGACATGCTCTAAATGTTCGTGCCCGTATCGCATATTCAGTCTCTTTTTAAGCTGCTCGAAGTCATCTGTCTCCTCTACGGCTATGGTCTGGAGGACATCCAAAGCGTCGCCTCGAAGAGCAATAGTGAGGTTTACAGCTTTTTCTTTTTCGGACCATCCTTTCGCTCTGGCCGCCGATTCGAACTGTTTCATGTAGTTGTTCCATGATGACTTTCCGTCGAAATTTGGCACCTTAACACGGGCATGACCTACACTCCCTTCAACTATCGACCGTGGCTCCAGTTTGTATTTGGTTTCATCATCTTTAATGTCTGTTAAGATGGGTTCCATCCCTTTGTCTACTTTTTCCGTTTCCTCCATTTTCTTTTCTATTTCCTTGATCTTTTCTTCAAAAGTAGATTTTATGGACGATATCTTGTCGTCAAAATCCGAAGTGACTTTAGAGATCTTGTCAGTCATCTTGCTTTCAAGGGATGAAATATCACCCGAAACTTTCAAAATATCACTAGAAACTCTATGTTCTAACGATGTAATGTCTGTCGAGACTTTGTTCTCTAACGATGAAATGTCTGTCGAAACTTTCAAAACATCCGAGGAAACTTGGGAGATTTCACTAGAAACTTTGCTCTCTAACGACGTAATGTCTGTCGAAACTTTCAAATTTCAAAACATCCGAGGAAACTTGGCAGATTTCACTAGAAACTTTGTTCTCTAGCGATGTAATATCTGTCGAAACCTTCGAAATCGACGAGATCACAGCAGCATGCTTGTCTTCAAACAAATAGGTTTCTGGATCTTTACCCTCTTCCTGAAGAGCGTTCTTTAGACGTTCGACCAGATCAGCCTTTTTCCCAGTAGAACTCAGATCCCTTTCTTCCAATTCAAGTCTCAGCTCTGCAATTTTTAGCTTACACAAGGTAGACATGATCACACACTTTATTTATTACGATTTATATTTTATTTATTTTTAAAGGTTCCACACTCTATTTAAACCGAAAATTTACGTTGAATTTATTTATTTCAAGTATCCTCACTTCTGCACCACTGTGATGTAATTGTCTTTTTACGCGGTTGACTCTACTATTTTATTTATTTATATCTTTAGGCACTAAGTTTAATTTAAATAAAGGAAGACTTACTTATATTATTTTATTTACATCACTTATTTATTTTAATAATTACAAATAAAACCAACTAACACATCTGATTTATTTACAAACTCAAATTTATGATTTAATTAACTAAACATAATAATAACTAATAAATACATTTCATATCTTCGATTCGAATACAATAAACTACGCGACGCGCTTCGATGAATGAATGACTGGCCTGTGCTCGAATCTCGGTTCTATATATACTTCGGCAGCGGTCGTCTCGAACGCCGTGGTTAGGAATGGTATTGTCTCGTAACGCCGAGAAGCTTCGGGAAGGAATAGGCCAATTCGTGAGCGGACTAAATAGTGTCACAGTACACTCGATGGACACTAGATCATTTGGGAGATAATGCAACAAAGGTGACCATTTATAAAGCTTAACGAGTAATAGAGGAACATTGCATTCAACTTAATACATTTAATTTATAAATAACTTTATAAAACTCCTGATACACGAATAAAAAACCGCTAAACGCCTTAAAAATGAGTGGCGCATACAATATTCCAGCTACAAAAGATCTGATATGAATATTACGTGGCGCGAAAATGTATTTTCATTTTGATGTAAAACAAAATTCAAGTTTTGTTTAAAAGATTTTTCCATAATATTTGCTAAATTTGAAGTAAACGCGCCACAAAAGAGTTTCAAAATTCAAATTCAAATATTATGGAAAAATCTTTTAAAATAAAACTAGAATTTTGTTTTACATCAAAATGAAAATACATTTTCGCGAAACGTAATATTCATATCAGATCTTTTGCAGCTGGAATATTGTATGCGCCACTGATTTAAGGCGTTTAGCGGTTTTTTATTCTTGTATCTTATACACTGAGTAGCAAAATTAACGCACTACTTTAAAAATGGGACATTTTTGATGTCTCGAATTTCCTAAACCTAATTTCCCATTTAAGTGATTTTTTTAGTATGTTATAGCTTTATTCTTCAAGAATATCGATGTAATAATATTGCTGCTAAACAGGTAAGTGTCATTGTATAATACCGGTTGTAACAATAATAGTGTGTTTTTTCCTAAAAGTTTGGAACACCCTGTGGAATAAACTAACGTATATAAAATATTGAAATTAAAACTTAACCGTAGCCTTAGGCTTTCTTAACATTTTGCTTTTTGATTTGTTCGCTTAGGTTAACAACTAGCAATATTCCTCACCAATACGGGGTGTTTCTAATTAAGTGTGACAAATTTTAAGGGGTAATTCTGTATGAAAAAATAATGACCGTTTGCTTTATAGGCATATGCCCGCAAATGATTCGTTTCCGAGTGACGGGATGTTGAATTTTTTCTTACAAACTGACGATTTATTTATTGTTCCAAAACAGGTTGAGATATGCAAAGGAAATTTGGTAGGTTTTAAGAGGTAGTTAGTGCGCATTTTTTGACATACAATTAAAAATTTTAATTACATTATTTTAATTTTTCAAACATTTAGTTTTTGTCAGTATGACGCAAACGATGACAGCATACGAAATCGGAAGTTTTCACTGTTCACAATATCCTCGTGGTTGTTATGTAGCTTGAGATTGTTTCAGGTTGAGGACGTTGAGGTTGTGGTAGTTTGTGGCGGCACTGGTCTTCATTGGATGTTGGAAATCACTGGTGGTGATGGTGGATGGTCCGATGTCTTGTGGAGAGGAATGTCTCTGATCTCTGAATTAGAGTCGGCTTCCCCCTATCCTCAGGTTAATTATTATTTCTTCTTTCTTCTGTAAATTGTGTGTGATAGCACAGTTATCTAGTGGTTGGATGTCTGTGTTTTGTTTGAGTTAGGTGTTACCCTCTATCTCCAGCACCACCTATCGATATGGTTCAGGTAAGTTTGAGTACCCCTTGCGATATATCTGTATCTAGTGGTGCTTTTACGAGAGCCGTGTCGTCTGTATACAATAGGATAACGGCATTTGTGTTTGTAATATGTGCTGCACCAATTCAACATAATCATCAGAAAATTTAACATGTTAATTTCTTCACAAAAGACAAAATGCATCGTTATAACAGCAGATCCAATAAGACGTAAATTGGAGCTGGAAGGTCAGATAGTAGAACAAGTGATGGAGTTTAAACACCTAGGCATCACACTATCTAGCTACGGAAGGCTCGAAACAGAAGTAGAAGATCAAGTGAATAGAAGAAACAGAGCCGCAGGTTGCCTTAATGACACAATATGGAGAAATAAAAATATCGGAAAAGAAATGAAAGGCAGAATTTACAAAACAGTCATCAGACCAATAATGACATACGCGGTAGAAACACGGCCCGACACAAAGAGGACAAGATTGCTCGAAACAGCGGAGATGAAAACCCTTCGAAAAATCGATGGTAAGACTCTATGGAACAGAGCTAGAAGTACAGATATACGACGGAGGTGCAAGGTGTATAACATTAATAACTGGGTACGAAACAGAAGAATAGAATGGAATGACCACATAAGCCGAATGACAACAAATAGGATAGTCAGGACATCGAGAGACGGTTCCCCAATAGGAAGAAGATCAGTGGGAAGACCACGAAACCGATGGAACGACAACTTACTAGAGGCACATTGAAAAAACAGACAGAGTCATGTCTAAACAAAAAGAAGAAGAAGAAGTGTTTCTAATATTTGGGAGTGGCTGTTGTATATTGTATATACCTCATACCTAGTGTGGGTGCAACGATGGAACCTTAGGTCACTCCTGCTATTAAAGTGAAAGGTGTCGATAGTTGATTTCTGACATTTATTGTGATAATGATTTTACTGTTAAATTTTATTAAGTGTTTATGGTAAGACCAATAATTCAGGTATCTACCTAAAAGATAGAGCACCGAAGGAGCTATTGTCTGATATAGTTTACAGTTTACATTATACCGTGTATTGATTGTACCAAACAATATATTGGCCAAACCACTAGACGAGGTAAAGTTCGTATTACCTCTCATAAAGGTGGTTGTAGATTATATCCAGACAGGTGCTCTTTTGTTACACATGTTATGAATGAAGGTCACAATATAGACTTTAAGTCTGTAAAAATGTTAGCAAATGAAAAGAACCAAGCAACGATTTAAGCAAACGAAAGTGCATTGAAAGGGGGCGTTCAAGTATTACGTAACGCGATTTTTGAAGATTTTTGACCCCCCTCCCCCTATGTAACGCACCGTAATGGGGCGTTCACGTATTACGTAACGCATTTTTTAAAGATTTTTGACCCCCTCCCCCCCAACCTGCGTTACGTAATACTTGAACGGCCCCAGAGATCTCTTTGTTACTTCTTGAAACTGACAAAAACTTAAATGTCATTAAAATAATATATAATAAGAGTGGAGGTGTTCGACAAAGGTGATTGGTTTGATGTTCCGTTCATGTTTTATAGTTAAGCAGTTTTTTTCTAATAGGGCGGTCAATGAGAGCAAGAACAGTTTATTACCTCGGAATTCTATCCTACTGCATGTATTTTAATGAAATTTTAGGAATAGCCTGAAAATATCTCCTTATTCAAAGTCTATCCTATGCCGATGTGTTCCCACCCCTTCTCGGGGGGTGGAAATTTTTTTGGTTAAACAACTACGGAAGTTGCTAGAGAACCTAATTCTAAGAAAAAACTGTTCTATAATTTTTTTCGAAAACTCAATACTTTTTGAGTTATTCGTGGTTGAAAATTGGGCATTTTCATTGAAATATAACACCTTTTCAAACGGTTTTTTGCGAATACCTTAAAAACAGTGCATCTAACTAAAAAAAATATTTAAAACATTTTTGTAGCTCATAAAAAATCAAAGAGATTTGTTCCTTCTTCAATCTTCTAGTTATAACACAAAAAGAGATATGGTAGGTAAAAAGAGTTTGTTTTTTTGGTGCATTTGAGCATGCAGTGTATTCAACTTGAAATAACAGAGAAACGGTCGATTTTAGGTGTATAGTGCTACCAATATCTTTTATTGTGCTTGAAAAGTCCTTTCAAATATGCAATATTAAATGTCGATTACATTCAAACTAAGCGAGATATGCTGCCAAAAATTGATGACTAACGAATTTTAAGAAAAAAATTGAGAAGTATATTTAACCCCTCATCCACAAGAATTTAAATGCATCGTTTTCCTTCTACAATACATTTTACTACAGTGTTATTTTTATGTTCAAAAAGTTGAGCCGGTTTAAAATGAATGGTTTTTGAAAAAAATAAGATCAAATTATAGAGCGCATATTTAAATTTTCTTAAAAATCTTCCTTTTTCTCCATGTAAATCATGGAGATAAAAAATAAAATCAAAATGTTTATCTAGAAGAAACCTACATTTTTGTATGGCATCTTTGTTTTGGCATCTCTTATCATTTTCGAGTTACATGGAGAAATAGGAAGATTTTAAGAAAATTTAAAAATGCGCTCAATAATTTGATCTTATTTTTTTCAAAAACAGTTCATTTTAAACCCGTCCAACTTTTTGAACATAAAAGAACACTGTAGTAAAATGTATTGTAGAAGGAAAACGATGCATTTAAATTCTTGTGGATGAGGGGTTAAATAAACTTCTCATTTTTTTCTTAAAATAGGTTAATCATCAAATTTTTTACAGTTTATCTCGCATAGTTTGAATGCAATCGACATTTAATATTGCTTACTTTACATGTCTTTTCAAGCACAACAAAAGTTATTGGTAGCATTATACAGCTAAAATCCGTTTCTTTGTTATTTCAAGTTAAATACACTGATTTGAGCATGCACCAAGAAAACAAGTTTTTTTTACTTACCATATCTCTTTTTGTGTTATAACTAGAATATTCACAAGGGAAAGAATCTCTTTGTTGTTTTATGAGCTACAAAAATGTTTTATATAATTTTTTTAGTTAGATGCATAGTTTTTAAGGTATTCGCAAAAAACCGTTTGAAAAGGTGTTATGTTTCAATGAAAATGGCCAATTTTCAACCAGGAATAACTCAAATGGTATTCGAGTTTTCGAAAAAAAATTATAGAACAGTTTTTGCCTAGTATTAGGTTCTCTAGCAACTTCCGTAGTTATTTAAGCAAAAAAATTTCCACCCCCGATAAGGGGTGGGACCCGCCCCCAAGACAAAAGCACACATCGGCATAGGGTAGATTTTGTTTCTTGGGCTATTCCCTACTTACTGTGAAAATATCACGTAAATTGATATAGTAGGATGGAATTCGGAGCCACATACCCTCATTGACTGCCCTATAATCTCATTTTTAAATTATCAAAATAAATATTTTTTAAATTCACAATTGAGTTTTTTTGATCCTAATTGGGAATACCTTTTGATTTTCCCTATTTGTCAGAATATTACATTGAGGAAGTACTTTTACTTAAAGTATAGTCAATAGAGAGTTTTTAAGCCCTTTTATTTCAGGAACGTTGAACGTTATACGTTATTCTGCTCATACGCAGTAACAGAAAAATAACGTATTACTTTATTAGCGGATAAGCTATTCGCTTATTTAGGTAAAAATAAGGTTCACGTTCACGTTATTAAGGGATTACGTATTTGCAAGATTGCCAAATACCATAGGTATATCTAAATCATAAAAAACGAAAAAAATGTCATATTATGAGCTGAACCAAGAACAACTAGAACAAAAAATATAGTAATGATGCAGCAATGATGTATAAAATTGTAATAAAAATTTGTTTTTCTTTAAAACCATCACTTAATACAGGGGTTCCCAACCTTTTAGTAACTGCGTACCACCTGAAATATTTTGAAGATTTCGGCGTACCACCAAACATGGGGGGGGGGGCGGTCATGGAATGGAAGAATGCCCCCGATCCTATTGTTTTTAGAAACATATTTACTATCAGAAACATGTCCATTGGCTTGTTGTTTTATAGGCACAATTATGGTGTCTAATTTTAATTTAAAAATATATATAATAATTGTCCAGTACTTAAAACCAGTCTCACACAAGTAACTAGTGATAAATGGCATCAAAAACAACATAGCTTGCCAGAAGAGCATTGGATACTCGAATTTACACCCGATCCAGAAGTCAACCAATGATTTCTCTTTAAAGCTGTCTTTCATAGAACTATTTTCTGTTAGATCGATGAATATTTCCTGCAATTACAACTCATTTGGTGAGGTTCCTGCAAAAGGATTTCTGATCCAGTCAATCTACAGAGAAATATTTATTAAAAGTTTCTTGAAGAGAATCCAACTGAAGAAAACTACATCTGGTATTTGAGATATCTCGGGGAATGCAGTACTGCCACATCCGCAGACAGAGGCCCAGCGTAATAGATGGTAATAGTTTGTTTCACCCACGCGACGCGTACCACCTGAAATCGTCCCGCGTACCACCAGTGATACGCGTACCATCGGTTGGGAACCCCTGACTTAATAAACATATAACATAATCCGCTTGGCAACCCTGTTGGAATTTGAGAAATCTGAGACTTTTGAATCTGAGACTGAATTGTCTTGTTAAACTTGGTATGTAGGTTTTGTGTTCTTAAAGTAGTACTTAGTACTTTGTCTTTGGTGAACGTCTTAATACATTTTCAATCTTTTCTTCCATTACGGCAAATAATTCAATAAAAAAGGTTATAGTTATAGCACACAACTGCCGTTGTATAGGTTGCGTTTGCCAAATGTCAATTAACGTTAACCTGTGTGCGTAGTTTCTGAAAGGATTCAAAAACTATTTTGTAAACACGTTATCCCTATAACTACTCAATGCGCATGACAAGTATAACGTTTTACGTTTAACGTACGTCAAAAAGTAGAGGGTCTAAAAACCTCTATTGGTGTTTTTAATTTATTTCCTGCTTTAATCAAAAAGTTACAACGTTACAAGGAAAACGTCCCTAAGACAAGTTAAGCACGCAGATTAATTTCCTGATAAAAACCGGTATTTCCTTGACAAACTCGAAATTAACCTCCGATTTATATAAAAGTTTGTAAAAGAAATCCTCGGGCTTGTAAACTTTCTTAATAAGCCCACATTCGAAAATTATTTATCGTTTTATTAAAATGCAAATTATAAGTTTCTTTCATACCGATCCAATACCTAGATGTTGAACAGAACCGCCGACTTTGAGAAAAGTCCAAGTCGGCTTGGATTTCACGTCAGGGTCAGGCCTGAATCTGCCAAGAACGGATGACTTTACCTACTTTGTATTTAGGGAATATTGCTTGCGTCAGCGGTACTCAAACAAAGTCTGTAGGTATACCGTATGGCGTACCCTGTTTGGAAAAACATTAAGATACATGTGATTGTATGTACTGTTATATTTCTATTTGATATGAAAATTAAATTTTGATAATTATAGACAGAATTCAATTTAATATAAAATATTTTCAAATTTCTCAACCACGGGCATATAAATTTAGAACAACCTGTATACAACAAATTGTTATATTTAATTTTAAGAAGTGATTAGAAAAAGCTTACGGAACTCGGGACAATGCGCTTAAAATAAAACTCAAGTGAAATCGATAATAGGTCATTATCGTTGTTCGCGGAAGGTTCGATCATTAGCCGATGCTAAATAAGACTTAGTGGAAATAGAGAATAGGTCATTAAATTTTGTAAATAGTAGAAAGTAATGTTAGAATGGGAATTAACTATTTTCTTTGAAATCCATTAAGCATATTTAGAAAGATTAAAAATTGGTTTTGAGGAAGACTGCGAATGAGAGTTGGTGGTGGAAGGTTGATTTGTGAATCTGGAAGGGATATTTAGAAAGTAGGGGAATGAATGACAAATAGAGATCAGAATGTTTTGAGCTGTCGAGAAGGGAAGTCCAGTAGTAGACGGTAGTGTACGGAGAGTGAGAAAGCCGGTGTAGTTCCGTGAGTGTGGAGTATCTATCGTGGAACGAGAGGTAGGCCAGGTTGAGAGTAAAAGAACCTCCTTGAGCCAAGAGTGTCCCGGTAGCTGATTGCAGTTTCGAAAAAGGTAGAATACAGCATCACGACAGAAGCAGGTACGAGAGCTATACGAGCTAATCTTCAAAGGAGAACATTACTGAAAGCCAGGACGAGGTTTTGATCGCAGCCAAGGATAGCAGGAAACGGGTCTTGTGTGAAGACATTCTCAGTTTCACCAGAAAAAGGTCAGTCTCATTTGTTTGGACATGAATGTATGGGTTTTTCGTATTAAATACCACATTATAAATTAAAGAACATAATAAAAAATATCAGAAAAGCTTCATCAAACTTAAATAGAATTGTTACTAATAAATCCTAATAGTTAAATGTTAATAAAAACTTTCAATTGGAAACCAAAAGGAAATAAGATTCCCATTTGTAAATGTTATGTTTAAGAATAATAAGATCTAGCAAATATTAAGCAGTGATTGCCATATAAATAAAATAAACAATATTTTGATTATAATTGTAACCCATATGTGTGTATTATTTTACTCTTTTCTTTCCTATCCCGATTAGGAACCATTGAGAAATACTTAGAAGCCACGAGAGTAAGTAATTAATTTTATAATTCGCCCTGAGATTGAAAACATATTGATATGTGATCTGGTAAATTAATTAGATTATGATTAATGCATTGATTAAATTAAATGACATATAAGAATATTATCTCATATCAATAATAAAGATCACATCAGTACATACGTTAAGTTTTTAATAGACAAAAGGAGATGCAGGAGATGGTTAATTTTGTGTTTGGAAGCCGTTTGTTATAAGCGTTCGTACTTCAGCAAATTGGCTTAATGCAAATCTTCAATTCGTAAAACCTTTTAGAGCAGGGCGCAGCTGTAAAAATATTAGTACATTTGGACGTTGAGAGGTGACTCATATTTTTTTTACAGAAATTGCTTGAAAATAACTCATATAATAATATTTGAGTTATCCTCCCACTCAAAAAGGTCCGGAACATTGTTTAAATAATCAAAATGTCAAAAAATGAAGGAAAAATTCGATTTTTTGAAGTTATACTTCTTTACGCGCGATATGAGGGTGAATTTTTATATGTTAAAACCTACGATCCCGGCGCATGCGCATTATAACTTTGTTCTGATTGGATGTTCAAATGACATGTCAAAAATTATCCAATATGGCAGCTGTAGCGCAGCTGTGGTTTGGACGGTTGACGGTTTGGTTATGTATGGTTGTTGCATTTTAAAATTTGTGGGAAGAGAAACAACAAAGGTTAGTTAATAGTTATACTGCCTTTTTAAATAGTTTTCATATTATATTTTTGAAGTTATACTTCAAAATGTTTTAATTTATGTATGTATCAGTCCAGAAAAGGTGTGGAAAGAATATATTAGTGTTTTTAAATATATTTTTCTACAAACGTGTTAAAAATACAATTTTTAGGACTCCATAGGAGCGTTAAAAATGCTACTTTAAGGCACTAGTGCTTTAAAATTTTTAAGGCACTGCAGTTAAAAGTGAAACGTCAAAATATTTATATTTCATTTATTAACATTAATATTAATAATACAACTTGCGCAATTTGAAAAAGGTGGTTTAAAAGGTTTTTTATTATGATTTTGTGTCTTTGGATTTGTCTTCCTTGGGCGTAAAATAATAAACATCTATTTTTATATTTCACTTGTCACCGTGATGTATAATTATGTATATCTGAAAGGTAAGTAGCATGCGGCTTGATGGCCTTGTTGGTAGAGCATTGGACCAGAGATCAAAAAATCGCGAGATTGCGGGTTCAAATCCCGGACGATTCATATTTTTTTCTTTCTTTTTTTTTAATATTTGGCATTGTTAAGTTTTGGTTCATTTTTGGTAATTATTGTTAATTTTTTGTATTGTAACTGTTAAGAAGGTATATTTATTTCGTTGAAATTATATTATAATAGAAGTATAACTTCTTACGTGCGTACAAAGTACACACACATTCTTTTTTTCTTCGTTTTTTGATTATAACTTTGAAAGTATTCATTTTTGAGAAAAGTTGTACTAACATAAAAGTTGCGTAATTAAATTTCCTACAATATAAAATTGGTTAAAAATTTAAAAAATAGTCACCCTAGTTGCAAAATAGCAATAATTGCGAACAAACCATACAAAAACAAGTATTGGTATTTTACGTTTTTCAACCATTTATGCTACACTTAGGACCTTAATATTTTACCAAGAAAAACTTTATGATATAAGGAAACAATACTGTGAATTTCATTAAGATCGGTTGAATAGATTTTGCAAAATAAATTTTGCAATCCAGCTTTCGCAAAAAAAATTAATTTTTTCAAAATCTTGCAGGACTGAATATAAAGCAGACAGCAAGTTTAATTTTTTTTCGTCTAGAAGAATACCATACCTTTCATTTGCAATTTGCAAAATTAAAATCGGTTAACCACTACGGCGTCAGGAATTTTTTTAAATACACATTTTTTTTTGTGCTTCGCGCAGGGCAGCGGATAGTTTGTTCTGATTGGGCATTCCAGTGACCTTTGATAATGATTGACAAATTTTAATTTTTAGTACATTTAGATATAAATAAATAAATTTGTTTATTGCAAAAAAAAACCACATGCTCTGTACTTTGAAATAACACTTTTTTTGGCAAAAACTTTCTTTGTTCATATATTTTAAGTTAGAGAATGAAAGTTTATTATTTTTAAACATATGCAACTGTTTAAACAATATTTCACAAACAATAATCAAATTAGTTTGATTTATGTGGAATTAAAATAATAAAATACAACAAAATATAGTGTAAGAAAATAATATATTAGATAAAGATTGGAAGAAATTTGGGTGGAAATCAACTTGTGTGAATCGAACACCGCTGTCCTGCGCGTAGCACCAAAAATTATTGTTTATTCAAAAAAATTCCTGACGCCGTGGTAGTTAATGGAGTTTAATTTTAAAAATTTCAAATGAAAGGTACGGTATTCTTCAATACGTAAACAATTTCAACTTCCTATCTGCTTTATTTTCAGTCCTGCAACATTTTGAAAAAATGATTTTTTTTGCGAAAGCTGGATTGCAAAATTTATTTTGCAAAATCTATTGCACCAATATTAATGAAATTTACAGTATTGTTTGACTATATTATATAGTTTTTCTGGGTAAAATATGAAGGTCCTAAGTGTAGCATAAATAGTTGAAAAACGTAAAATGCAAATATGTACTTGTTCTTTTATGGTTTTTCGCAATTATTGCTATTTTTCAACAAGGGTGACAATTTTTAAAATTTGTAGCCAATCCTATATTGTAGGAAATTTAATTACGCAACTTTTATATCGGTGCAAATTTTCTCGAAAGTGAATACTTTGAAAGTTATAATCAAAAAACGAAGAAAATAATCGAATTTTTCCTTCATTTTTTGACATTTTGATTATTTAAACAATGTTCCAGACATTTTTGAGTGGGAGGATAACCCAATTATTATTATAGGAGTTAATTCCAAGAAATTTCTGCAAAAAGATATGAGTCACCTCTCAACGTCCATCTCAAAACAGATGCGCCCTGGACTATTTTGATTCAAGCAGCCTGTTACTTCACAAAGGTACTCTATTAACTGTACAGCAACATGTTATCGTGCGTTATCTTCTATCAAGAGGCAGTTGTCGCAGACATACCATTTGTATTTCAACTTCGAGATGTCCCACAGAAAGTTCAGTGCACCACGTCATGGATTCATGGATAAATAAGATTATATCCCAAAAAGAGATCCCAGAGACACCGTGGAGAGGTAAAGGCTTTTCCAAAAGACGATCCTTCAAAACCTGCCCACTTAAGGGCCTTCATAGTTTAAAAAACTGGTATGGCTCATGTGGTAAGAGAGGCAGACACACCTGAATCAAAGATCAATAAGAAAGAAATTGCAGAGGTTGTAACAATTTTGGAAAGTAGAACCATGGCAATTATAGTGTTGTCGGTTACATCGAAATTCCACACGGTTTTAGGGCTTTAGCCACAGTTTGGGCTGAGCATCACTCTGAAGATTGTCGCAGACACTTGTGCAAGAACTAGTCTAAGAGCAAGAAGAAGGCTAAACTAAAGCTTCTAAGAAATGGAGAGACGATTTAGGAAAGAAATCTATTGAAAAGAACTTAAAGGAAGATTGTTAAATACCTACTGATTGTTAAATATTGTGTAAAAACTTGTCCTAGTTATTGCTCATACTCAGATGAAATTGTTAAAGCCACCTATGTTTGCTCAAGATGAAATGATTGATTGATTGGTATTACTAAGGGTAGTGGGTACAAAGGTGTTACTTCTCGTTGGCACTGGCACACAAAAGAAATTGCCCCCCAAGACACACATAGGTCTTCGTAAAGTTGCATGTATCGGAGCATGGTTTCTTCAAGAGTATTATTCTTAGTTGCACGTGCTGGTCAAAACGGTTCCCATCATAGAACTGAAATGAACAAAAAGGTTTACAGAGTTGGTGCTGGAATCCACACTAAAGATGGCAAGGTTGTTGAAAATAATGTAGCCACTGCCTAGGATCGTAGTGAAAAAACTACAAATGGGTGGTTTTCATCACTATGGTCAAGTTAACAATGACTTTATTATGATCAAGGGATGTTGTATGGGACCGTTATTACATTGAGGAAGTCATTATTAGTCCACACTAAACGTTTTGTTTGGAAGAAGATCAATCTTAAATTCATTAATACCGCACTGAAATTTGGTCATGGACGTCATGGTAGATTCCAAAGAACTGCTGATAAAGCTGCATTCATGGGTCATCTCAAAAAAGATAGAGTTAAACAAGAGACGACTTTTACTCCTGCTGAAACTGCAGCTAGTTCAAATGTAATTGTTTATATTGTTTGGCAGTAAACACTGATATGATTGTCTAGGTCTAGAATATTGTGATAAAACAGCCTTAAATTTGGCCAGGACAGCGCTGGATTAGAATCGCCAAAGCCGACGGATAGTAGGCAATCCTTCCTGGCTTCAATATCCAAGCACTAGCGAGAAATAGAGTTCGATGAGGACACTTCATGGAAGCTCTATGTTCCCCTTAGGAATCTCGAATCTCTTCTTCCACATATTCTTAAATTTATACCTGTTTCTCTGTCCGTTTTTTTATGCAATGATCAATGAGATTACCATCATTTCTCATATATTTTTTGGACTCAGCCGGAGTTTGAACCCAGAACCTCTCGCACCGAAAGCGAGAATCATGTCCTTAGAAAACAATTGAGTCGCTATTACTGATAATTATTTTCCTGATTTGTTAAATACCTACATATTTAATGTAAGTGAAAGGTGAAAGTTTGAACGTGATAATTGATGCACTCTACTATTGATTAAACGTACGTACTGAACGTACTATTTATCTAAAAACACAATTAATATTAATATAGCTGCTCAATGGTGTAAGTGTAGGGGTATGGTATGATTCCTGCTTTGGGTGCGAGAGGTCCCTGGATTTGAACCCGGGACCTCTCGCACCCAAAGCGAGGATCATATCCCTACATCATTGAGCCGCCATGTTACTAATAATTTTGAAATTTAGCTAATGAGTACGTTCACTTCTAATCAGCAGTAGAATGCATCGATCGATTATCACGATCAGATAAAATACCTGATTTCACTTACGTTAAATAGGATTGTAGTAGTTAACGCAAATCAGGAAAATAATTATTATCAGTTATAGCGGCTCAATGGCCTAGGGGTATGATTCTCGCTTCGGGTGCGAGAGGTCCCGGGTTCAAATCCCGGTTGAGCCCTTGTTTTACAGCCAAAAAACAAAAACATACTTCTCACAATTACAATATTAAAAATAAGATACAGTTGTTTATTAAACAATATGTCTCATATTAGAATCCAATAGGGACGTTATATACCCCATCTTTCCATTTTAAAACAATTAATGTAACTGATCTGTTTTTCGTAAAATAGACAGGGATATAACAAGTGGTATAAATACACTACATCCAGGTTATAGTTCACTCTTCCAAGACGGAAAATAAATTATCTGGAAGGTAAGAAATGAAGACATGAATTTCACATGCTTCAAGAACATTCTCTATCGCGTTAATAGTAATCTCTGTCATAATGTATCATATCAGAGCCGCCTTATTAAATGCATCCCAATGATGGCTGATAGAAAATCTGTCATACAGAGCTGGCTAAGAGAAACATTCGATTTATAGAGGATGTATGAAAACTGACTTGACAAAAAATTGATTTTAAAATAAAACGGTTCCATAAGCTTTGCGCAAATCGCTTACCTGGAAATTGGTGTTCTTTAGTACTTGGTAAACTTGCAGACCCAAGGGTGACGATTAATGGACTTCTTCCATGGAACTCCCGATGCACGTGCCAAGCCGACGGTACCGTCAAAAATCACGAAAAGTTCGGAATTCGGGAGTACTTTCACCGTTGAAGGTTTTAAGCGAAGTCGTAGAAGAGTGGTACCTTCTCCTAAAGGTACTCAATGGAGCATGTCCATTTGGATACGATGCGCAAAGCGAATTTTGCACTTGTGGGTTAGTAAAAATTGACATTGAGCATTTATTTAAATTAGAACACACACAAGGTCATTCTGCATCATTTTTACAGGGGGCAGACAAAAGTAACTGAATATGATTATTAGCTTATCAAAACTTATTCTACCCGAAATAAATAAATATTAGAATGATAGTAAATATAAAATAAAGAAATAAGGATTACCGAACAGAGGATATATTCAAACATAACTAATGAAAATATTGTGAGTAATATAGAACGATTATCAAAAATGAATAACCATTTTCAATTTCGTTGCAACACGAAACTACAGCCGCATCATTATTCCAGTTCAATCAGAGAGTTGCAACAAGCACCTCTACCGGTTTCGAAACTTATTAGTCTCTCATCAGGAGGCACATATGCTGCTCTCTCTGACCCAACCAGGACAAACCCCGGCGTGCAGTCACGGATTGCAACATTTTGGGTGCAGTCACGGATGCACGGATGCATTTTTTGCTTCTCTAATTTGATCTTAGTAACTACGATTCTTTCTGATATGTATTGGAATTCATATATGTTATATGCCCATTTTTTGTGTATCATCAAGGCCACGCCTTCTTTGGCTCTCGTATTTTTTGATACACCACTATAGATCAAGAAGTATTCCCCAAGCCACATCTGTCCTTTCCCTTTCTTTTTTGTTTCCTGGATCGCGCATATCTCTATCTTATTTTCTCTCAGTTCCTTTTTTCGGCCGTGTAAGTCACATAATAAGTTACATAATAAGGAATGAAAAATATGAGTTGATGCGATTAGTTATACAAGAGAAAGAGGAAAAATGTTGAAACTGTCCTGGTTGAAAACTTTAAAGCAGTGGAGTGGAAAAACAACAATAAAACGCTTCAGACAGAATAAAATGGGCCATGATGACTGCAAATGTCCTTAAAGGATAATATAATATGATATATTATAAAATAATAAACATCGCTATTCCAGTTAAAATAGATGTCTAAACCCTTACCATTCAAGCGGTAAGGAAAAAGGAGTGATCGAGAAGTAACACCTCGCTAAAAAACCAGGGTTCATCTGACCCGTTTCATAGCACCCTGCGAGGGCCCCTGCCTAGGATATAGGCGAATCTGGTGCTTTTTTGTAAAACATGCTTACCCAGGCTACAAAATTTGGGCTCAACCGGGATTTGAACCCGGGACCTCTCGCACCCAAAGCGAGAATCATACCCCTAGACCATTGAGCCGCCATGTTAATAATAATTTTGTATTTTTAGATAAATAGTACATTCACTTCTAATCAACAGTAAAGTGCATCGAATATCATGATCAGATAAAATACCTACTTTCACTTATGTTAAATATATGTAGTAATTAACAAATCAGGAAAATAATATTATTATCAGGTAAAACGGCTCAATGGTCTAGGGGTATGATTCTCGCTTCGGGTGCGAGAGGTCCCGGGTTCAAATCCCGGTTGAGCCCATGTTTTATAGCCAAAAGGCCAGACAGCCACTTACTGATTATTTTGAAGAGTAATGCAAATAAAAGACATTCATTTATTGAATCATATTAATTTTGTTTGGATTTAAGTTAATTTTGATGAATAAATTAAATAAATATAAAATTGTAGTTTCGCATTTAATTAATAAAGATTCAAACATCCGCCTATGGTTATTTGTCAAAAACGTTGACATGTTTCAATCTCTAGTTCTTCTTCTTCTTCTTCTTTTTTTTTGGTTTCACTGTAAGGCGATTACCAGCACGATTAAATCTCTAGTTGTTTCAATCTCTAGTTGTTTTTACGTCAACGTCAAATTTTTTGACAAATAATCATAGGCGAACGTTTGTTGAATCTTAATTAATTAAATGCGAAATTACAATTTTATATTTATTCAATTTAGACATCAAAATCAACTAAACCTAAACAAAATTAATATGATTAAAAAAGCATTTTCAATAACTTTCAAACGAAATGTCACTTGTCATAAGGTCCCATTTAAAATTGTCGGTCAAAGTGGTCTGTAACGTCATCTGTAATTATTACGTCGCCTGCTATGACTATTTGAGAAGCCTACATCCCTTTATTCCTCCAAATTTCACTACATATTATAAACCGGTCAAAAGATACGAGGGGGGAGAGGACTTTTGACTAGCACTGTATATTTTTGATTCACGCCCGAGCCTAGGGATTTTGCCGCCCTGGGCAAGTCCGGCGACCGCCAACCCCCCCCCCCCTTGGCTCTTCTTAATTTGCTGCAATTTGTGTATAGAAGTCAATTTTATATTTTATATCGTGTCTCTGGATCTAGGTCCATACTTTCATCTTTAGCCTCATAGCCAAATTGGCTTTTCACTTTTCTCTTTCTTGCTATTACGTCGCCTCCGATTTTTGGGTTCTCAATTTCTATCTTTGATGCTTTTGAGGTCTTTTGCGTCTTTCAAATAGCCCTGGAATTTTAAATCACTTCCGAGAGATTTGACTACGTTGATGTGAAGTAAAATCTCATGCCATACTACCACAGGGCAAAGAAAAGTAAAATCACGGATTTGATTTGCCAAACAGCTTGCCTCATGAGTAACCACTTTATCCTTGTTTTTATTGACAGTGATTTCTACAAGAGCATCGTAGATTTCTTCAATTTGGTATCTAATGGGAGTAATTGCATCAATTCTACTTTCCCATCTAGTTTCGGACAAAGGTTTCAATACTAGGCTAGAAATATGATTTTTCAGTATAGCCTAACGATGAATAGATACTGAGAAAAAAAATTTTGTCACTAAGGAAAAGAAAGAAACTGCAAACTGTGAGGCTTTAGCAGCATCGTTCACGCTCAAGTTGAGTAATGGCTAGAACATGGGACAAAAATGCTCTAGGATTCATTTTCAAAATTCTGTTTTGAACTCCCAAGTTCTTCCATTTCATGTGTGCCCCATTATCATACCCTTGTCCTTTCATATCTTTCAAAAGTATTTCCAGTTCATTCAGTGTTTGCAAAATAACTTCTGTAAGTCCCAACCCGGTGGATTCCAGTACAGGCACAAATCCAAGAAAATGTTCTGCAATTTTAACACTTTGTGAACAGGAACCTAAATCGACAAAACGTACAACAATAGTCATATGTTTCACCCCAGAAATATCAAGTGTAAATCTAAAATTATGCTATAATACTTTGCTGATTTCAAAAAGTTTAAAATTTTATTTTTGATTTGGTCATGGAGGAGCTGAATAATTTCGATTTGAATACGTTTTCCTAAGTAGTGATGCTGTTTATTACTACCATTTGTTGTTCTCCTAATGTGCTCTTGTAAAACAGAATCAACTTTTCCAAAGAGAAATTACCATTGTTGTGATAAAATTTTTTATCGCCCTTCACTATTCTGATCCCACTCCCACTATCCTTATGCGATGAAGAAGAAGGCGGTGTTGTCGATTTCCCGTCAAATGAACCTTGCAATTGTAATTGTTTCACTTATTTAATTCTCGTTTTTAAAGTTTGCCGCTCTTGTTCATAATAATGATTTTTATAATATTAATAAAAACGAATTTTTTATTTCTTCAATTTCAAAAATTGGCTCTCCTCTAAAATTTGTCGCCGTGTCCACCCCTGGGGCCGGGCCTGATCTTATCCAAAGATTTGGAAACTATTGAGCATGGAAACAGTCTTTGATAAATAGGAAATTTTTCTTGATAGTTGATAAGATTTATAAAAATTATTGAACAAAAATAATGTGAGAAATGGAAATGTACAGTACAATCAAAGGCAAAGAAAGAAGAATGTTGAAAGTTGTGAACAGACTGAAACTGAAAAATTCTAGGAAAGGGAGATTTATTCCTATGGCAATATTAGTGGATTAAGGGGTGTATTCTGTAACACAACCATGAATACAATAATGAATACATCTCTGGTTTGAGCTCATCTGAAGTTAAAGAATCAATAATTCGAAAAAAGCCTTGATTTGTGCTGCAAAACATGGGCTCAACTGGGATTTGAACCCGGGACCTCTCGCACCCAAAGCGAGAATCATACCCCTAGACCATTGAGCCGCCATGTTAACAATAATTTTGTATTTTTAGATAAATATTACGTTCACTTTTAATCAACAGTGGAATGCATCGAATAACACGTTCAGATAAAATACCTACTTTCACTTACGTTAAATATGTAGATAATTCACAAATCAGGAAAATGATTATCAAGTATAGCGGCTCAATGGTCTAGGGGTATGATTCTCGCTTTGGGTGCGAGAGGTCCCGGGTTCAAATCCCGGTTGAGCCCAATTTTTGTACCAGTAAAGAAAACACATAAATTATGTGTTGTACTGAATATAAATATGTAGAACAAAAGTTGCTTAGAATTAGTCATTTTATCCATTTCAGGACATATTTTAAACGTATGATTTTCACCCCTGAGAAGACTTTCACCCCCCAAGTAAAATCAAGCAACGGCACAAGTCCAACTTTGAAGTGTAGGGTAAGTAGAACCTAAAACCGTATTTTCATGTAATTCGGGGTTGACCCCGGAACTTACACTCCAAAACGATCATTTACTGGGCTATATGCAATTTCTTCTGGTATGACTATAACGTTGATTTGAATAATAAATACTATTTATAGAGTTCAACTTAAATTATCAGAATTTTGGAGCTAATGCAACAGAAATATGTTTAATACTATTACTTGCACTCCTTCTTTCGGTCTTTCCGTATCTTGTATACTTCAGCAGTAGGTTTTACTAAACAATGTGCTTTATTTCTGTTCCGATTTGTACTCCAGGCTGTGGGTGAAAAATAGGTCGATTTCAGGATATATGTAATTCAAAAATTTTTGAAACCTATCAGGTGTTGTAAAGGACGATGCCAGGAATAACTTCTACTAAAATGTGATCAAAAATATTGTGAGCTATTTTTTTATTGCGATTTTCATTTGTTAAATTTGCAATTTTTAAAGATTTTTAATTTTGCAGCTTAGGATATTGATTTTAAAGAAAAACTTTTTAATAGAAAGTTGTAGTAAATTAAAAAACCTACAATGTGAGCTATGGTAAGTTTGCCTGCGAACAACAGCCTGCGAAAGGTCCAAAATGGCCGTTTTTTACAATTGCGTTATTTATTGTGCAAACATTTTTTTTTTTTAAAGCTTTAAAATGAAGATCTTTCAATTCCAAACATAAAAAAAATTTGTAAGGCCGGATTAACGAATTTGCTGCTTAGATATTATAAATTGTTTATCCCAAGAGGTCAAATGTCGAAGGTTAGAACTTTTTGAAAAAAAATCGTAGAGAGTTGGTGAAACATAAAATCTCCTTCTAAAGAGTTATATTTTCATATTCTGATGTAAATACATGCGTAAAACATTTTTAAACCTGTAATTTTTGGGTTTGAAAATAAGGGGGTAAATTTCGTTATAAACATTTAGAGCTGAAGCGGCCCTGTACATCCTATGAGTTTTTAACTTACAGATTATTGTTGCTGAAGACGAAACGAAGATTTATAAAAAAATAAAAAATTTCTACGACTAACTGAAGCCGAGCTAAATGTTGGGTTTGAAAATAAGGGGGCAAATTTCGTTATAAATATTTAGAGCTGAAGCGGCCCTGTACATCCTATGAGTTTCTAACTTACATATTATTGTTGCTGAAGACGAAACGAAGATTTATAAAAAACTAAAAATTTTCTACAACCAACTGAAGCCGAGATAATTGTTTCTTTTTTCTTAAATCGTAGTGCCTTTATTTATAACAATTAAGAAATTATTTTACAGTCATTGACTAAAGAAAGACTTATTATCTTAAAATAAAAATTATTATAAAATATAGTTACATTTAATTATTAAAAATTATTTTTAAAATCGGTGCTTTTGCGAGCGGCCGAATTTTGCAAATCGCCCGGCTCGCTTCAAATCCGCGCGCTCGGAAAATTTTTACGTAACTTGTATTAAATTTTGACCGAAAACAATCTAATAATATTACCATTATAATATACAGTCTATTTACCACTGTATTTGTTTTTCTTGATAAACTTTTATATGTGAAATCTCATTATTCTGAAGAAATAATATTAGGTACAATAAAAAAAAATTGAAAGAATAAACGGTTTTCGCCCCACGCTTTTCTTTAACGAATGTGTTAGATTTTTTTAATTTTTTTTATTTTTGGCTTTTTAGTTGATTTTTTTTATAATATTTTTAATTTTAGTCACTCGTAACTAAAGAAAAAAACTCGTTTCTTAAAAAATTTTTTTTTTCATATTTTTTTTATGAAACATATTTTTTTAACAGTTGGTTGTAAAATTTTTTTATTTTTTTATAAATCTTTGTTTCGTCTTCAGCAACAATAATCTGTAAGTTAGAAACTCATAGGATGTACAGGGCCGCTTCAGCTCTAAATGTTTATAACGAAATTTGCCCCCTTATTTTCAAACCCAACATTTAGCTCGGCTTCAGTTGGTCGTAGAAAGTTTTTATTTTTTTATAAATCTTCGTTTCGTCTTCAGCAACAATAATCTGTAAGTTAAAAACTCATAGGATGTACAGGGCCGCTTCAGCTCTAAATGTTTATAACGAAATGTAGTAATGAAACAAAGACTTACTCACAATCATTTAATTATACTTTGACGACCGGTTTCGATCTCTACATTATTCAGATCATCTTCAGGTCGGCGTTACAAGTAGTTAAATGCTACAATTAAAGAAAACCAGAGTTAGAACATTGTCTGGTTGCACAAATGTTAATAGAAAGCTAAACCCGAAAACATTTTTTGAAATAAAGGTTTGCAACTGTTGACATTTCAGAAATTCGATACATACAAATGCACACTTATGAATAACAGATACTCATAAGCATGCATAAGCAAATAGCTGCTTGCAGTTTATGAATATTTGTTGAAAAATTTTTTTAAATAAAAACTAATGAAAATATTAATCAAAATTAGATATGCTTCCAAAATTCATTTTTTTGAATTTCGGAAGCATATCTAATTTTGATTAATATTTTCATTAGTTTTTATTTAAAAATTTTTTTCAACAAATATTCATAAACTGCAAGCATCTATTTGCTTATGCATGCTTATGAGTATCTGTTATTAATAAGTGTGCATTTGTATGTATCGAATTTCTGAAATGTCAACAGTTGCAAACCTTTATTTCAAAAAATGTTTTCGGGTTTAGCTTTCTATTAACATTTGTGCAACCAGACAATGTTCTAACTCTGGTTTTCTTTAATTGTAGCATTTAACTACTTGTAACGCCGACCTGAAGATGATCTGAATAATGTAGAGATCGAAACCGGTCGTCAAAGTATAATTAAATGATTGTGAGTAAGTCTTTGTTTCATTATTACATTTAATATGGACTCACATATGCAACCCATTCAATATTTGTTTATAACGAAATTTACCCCCTTATTTTCAAACCCAAAAATTAGAGGTTTAAAAATGTTTTACGCATTTATTTACATCAGAATATGAAAATATAACTCTTTAGAAGGAGATTGGATGTTTCACCAACTCTCTACGATTTTTTTTTCAAATAGTTATAGCCTTCGACATTTGACCTCTTGGGATAAACAATTTATAATATCTAAGCAACAAATTCGTTAATCCGGCCTTACAATTTTTTATGTTTGGAATTGAAAGATCTTCATTTTAAAGCTTTAAAAAATTTAAAAAATTATTTGTACAATAAATAACGCAATTGTAAAAAACGGCCATTTTGGACTTGCAATAACCAATAAACGAAATTAAACTTACCATAGCTCACATTGTAGGTTTTTTAATTTAGTACAACTTTCTATTAAAAAGTTTTTCTCTAAAATCAATATCCTAAGCTGCAAAATTAAAAATCTTTAAAAATTGCAAATTTAACAAATGAAAATCGCAATAAAATGAAGCTCACAATATTTTTGGTCACATTTTAGTAGAAGTTATTCCTGGCATCGTCCTTTACAACACCTGATAGGTTTCAAAAATTCCTGAATTATATCACGTTTTTTCACCCACAGCCTGGGGTATTGGGACAAAAATTGATCTCGCTCGGGACCTCTCGAAGTTTCGAACCCAAACGAGAACCATACAAACAGTTAACAGACTAACATTTGTTTTGTGCCGTCTTTAATAATTGATTATTGAACTTAGTATTAGTATTTTGTAAAACTATATGTAGTTCCAGTACAACGAATAATTTAAATCTATGTTTCCTTTACTTGTACAAAAATTGGGCTCAACCGGGATTTGAACCCGGGACCTCTCGCACCCAAAGCGAGAATCATACCCCTAGACCATTGAGCCGCTATAACTGATAATTATTTCCTTGATTTGTTAACTACCTACATATTTAACGTAAGTGAAAGTAGGTATTTTATCTGAACGTGATAATCGATGCATTCAATTGGTGATTAAAAGTGAACGTACTATTTATCTAAAAATACAAAATTATTATTAACATGGCGGCTCAATGGTCTAGGGGTATGATTCTCGCTTTGGGTGCGAGAGGTCCCGGGTTCAAATCCCGGTTGAGCCCAACTTTTTAATAACTAATCTTATCAGCTCAGTTCACGGCGAATATCTTAGAGCCTGAATTAGAACACAATGTGCAAAAATAAGACTGAAATTATGAAACATTGAAATAAAAAAACTAAAATATCAACTTGCTATGTAGGACTGTTGTGTGTTAAACGCCCTAGGCCTTAGGAAATGTTGAAAACTCAAGATATCCTTCCACCTTTCTGCACATTACTTACTTCTTTCTTATTATTAAGTAATGCTTAGGTATTTTACTTAATACTTATTAAGTATATTAAAATTTGTCAGGTACGAAAAGGCATTGGATATATAAAAAATAAAACAATAACTTAATGTAACACAGCACATAATATAAAATAAAAATAGAATAGGATATACCTCATTTGGAGATTTTTTTTAATTAAGGACGTTCAAATTTCAAAACTAACAGAATTCAAATGAGCAAAACAAAAAAACTTGGGATCAACTGGAATTTGAACCCGGGACCTGTTGCACCCAAAATCAAAATCGTACCACTAGTTCATTGAGCCACCATATATGACAAAACTTGCATTCATTTCATAGTTGTTTATTATTAGTTAATTAGACTAGTTTATTGGAAGTAATTTATTACAAAATTGAAAATGTGACATTTAAAATGTTCCGATATAGATTAAACTGAAGGTCATCAACACTAAATAAACAAAACAATAATCAACATGGCGGCTCAATGGTCTAGGGGTATGATTCTCGCTTTGGGTGCGAGAGGTCCCGGGTTCAAATCCCGGTTGAGCCCAACTTTTTAATAACTAATCTTTATCAGCTAAGTTCACGGCGAATATCTTAGAGCCTGAATTAGAACACAATGTGCAAAAATAAGACTGAAATTATGAAACATTGAAATAAAAAAAAAACTAAAATATCAAATTGCTATGTAGGACTATTGTGTGTTAAACGCCCTAGGCCTTAGGAAATGTTTAAAACTCAAGATATCCTTCCACCTATCTGCACATTACTTACTTCTTTTTTATTATTAAGTAATGCTTGGGTATTTTACTTAATACTTATTAAGTATTAAGTCTTTTTATACTTAATTAAAATTTGTCAGGTATGAAAAGACATTGGATATTATAAAAAATAAAACAATAACTTAATGTAACACAGCACATAATATAAAATAAAAATAGAATATACCTCATTTGGAGATTTTTTTTAATTAAGGACGTTCAAATTTCAAAACTAACAGAATTCAAATGAGCAAAACAAAAAAACTTGGGATCAACTGGAATTTGAACCAGGGACCTTTTGCACCCAAAATAAAAATCGTACCACTAGTTCATTGAGCCACCATATATGAAAAAACTGCATTCATTTCATAGTTGTTTATTATATTAGTTAATTAGACTAGTTTAATGAAAATAATTTATTACAAAATTGAAAATGTGACATTTAAAATGTTGTAATATAAATTAAACTGAAAGTCATCAACATTAAATAAACAAAACCATAATCAACATGGCGGCTCAATGGTCTAGGGGTATGATTCTCGCTTTGGGTGCGAGAGGTCCCGGGTTCAAATCCCGGTTGAGCCCAAATTTTTAATATCTAACTAATCTTATCAGCTAATTTGACGGCGAATATCTAAAATCATAATAAACTAGAACACAATGCACAAAAATGAAACTGAAAGTATGAAACGTTGAAATAAAAAAAACTAAAATGTCGAATTGCTGTGTAGGTCAATTGTTTGTTAGACGTCCTAAGCCTTAGGAAATGTATAAAATTCAGGATAGGTATCCCTCCACCAAATAGCGCCCTTTCTTCACATTATTTACTTCTTTCTTATTATTAAGTAATGCTTACTTAATACCTACCTTATACTTAATTAAAATTTATCAGGTACACATTAAATGAAAAAGCATTGGATCTATAGAATATAAATACAATAACTTAATATAACACAGCTCAAAAAACTAACAGAATTCAAATAAGCAAAAAATTTGAGCTCAAACGGATTTGAACTCGAGACCTCTCCCCTCTCTCCAAAGCGAGAATCATAATCCTAATTCATTAAGCCACCACACATGAAAAAACTTGCATTCATAATTCATTTGGTAGTTGTTAATTATTATTAGTTAATTAGACTAGTTTAATGAAAATACTACAAAATTGAAAATGTGACACCTAAAATGCTTCGATATAAATAATATTTATATCGATATAAATAATAATATATTTATACATATTATGTAGATTACACTGAAGGTCATCAACACTAAATAAACAAAACAATGATCAACATGGCGGCTCAATGGTCTAGGGGTATGATTCTCGCTTTGGGTGCGAGAGGTCCCGGGTTCAAATCCCGGTTGAGCCCAACTTTTTAATAACTAATCTTATTAGCTAAGTTCACGGCGAATATCTTAAATCAGGAATTAGAGTACAATGCACAAAAATAAGACTGAAATTATGATGGAGTTGAAATAAGGCTTATTTAATAGTTTAATAATTATTAAGTATAAAGTGTTTTTATACTTATTTAAATTTGTCAGGAACATAGGTAGGTACCTACCTTATTTGAAGATGTTTTAGCCGTGATAACTAACAGCATATTACAATTTATAACAAATAATAAATAATGAATAAAATTATGGTCCCTTTAAATTTCAAAGGTAAGTAGTAAGGAATACAATTTAAATAAGCAAAAAAGTGGGCTCAACCGGGATTTGAACCCGGGACCTCTCGCACCCAAAGCGAGAATCATACCCCTAGACCAGGGGTGGGCAAAAGCGGCCGGATCCGGCCCTTTCGCTTACTTTATCCGGCCCGTTGAAAAATCCCACAAGCAATTTTTTTTAAACTCGTAAATGTAATTTTGTTGAAATCGACAGTGTTAGTGCGATAGTGTGCTGTTCATATAAATAATAAAATATGTAATAAAGAATATTATAATTCCGAAGAGCTGTAACCCTACTTTAAAGTACATATACAACATAGTTTCACAAAGCAAGATTCTACTGACTACATAGAATTGAATGTGCATTTCTCACACTCTTTGAGACAGTGATGTTTTGGTTTCAGCCAGGATATTTGTTGTCTCCAAGGAACACTTTTTCCTTCGATTTTATACTTCACATTCAGCTGTAACAACTCATACTTATTATTTTTAAGTATGTGCCCCAAATATGCTGTCTTTTTCCTTTTAATAGTGGTCAAAAGTAATCTGTCTCTTCCCATTCTGTGCATCACCATTTCGTCCGTAATATGATCTGTCCATGATATTCTCAAAATTCTCCTAAAAACACTTCTCAAAAGCTTCCAGCTTTCACATTAAGTCAACATTAACAGTCCACGCTTCGGCACCATAAAGAAGAATATATAGTTAACATTTAAGATAACAGAGAAGGATAACATTTTACTATCCTATATGTGATTTGCAGATTGAGTCTTTGGTTATACTCAGAAATTTTCTCACCTTCAAAAAAGCTGCTCTTGATTGTCCTATTCTTGATACAATTTCCGATTTCAGATTTAGATCTTCCGTAATCCAGACCTCTACCCTAAGTAAAGTATTTTATTTTGTCCACTTATTTATATCTTCATTTTTTATCTGGACCATATTTCTCTAAAAATTACGTGACATATTTTACTGGCCACAAATTGTTCGCATGTACACCCAAGTAATACAAATGTTTTCACCCATTTTGAAAAAATGTGAAAACGTTGAATTGTCCACGTCCGTCTGTCTGTCCGTAAACACAACTACTCCGTTATTAGAACAGATAGAACGACAAATGAGGTGTCGAATGAAAGCTCCTAACCCAAGGATGCTATTAAAGGTGAGAAATTTTACCTCGGACTTCCAGTTTTAGAGTTGCAACCGGAAGTACGGTTTTAAAGTCACCTAAATAGTATAAGCGATATATCATTCGACGTGCCTTAGCAAGATAAAAACAAGTGTACAATTTTGATTTTTATATCATTTCCGGTTAAAAAGTTCTAACCGGAAGTGCCATATTATAGTCACAGAAATAGTACATGTGATACATCAACAGTCGACCACTAGACCCGTAAAAGTCTAGAAAAGTCGAGCTTGAATCTTTAGTTCCGGTTTTGACGTCATTTCCGCTAAGCTCCGATAAGTTATGACCGAAAGTTTGTCAAAAATTACTGGAAATTAGTGAAATCGTTTATCAATCGACGCAAAATTATACGAAGAGTTCAAATATCGACTTTTGGTTCTACTTCCGGTCACGTTGGGTAAAAAATTAGGACTTACGAAGTCTAATTACTTGTTTATGATTACTGTTATCTATTATTCACAGTAAAATTTCTTTATCCAAATGCTTTAAAATGATACTTATAGTAGTTTTCTCAAAATAATTTCTTGGATAGGGAAAAACTTTACCAATAACATTCGCGTGTGCACAAGCTTACGTACGCGATATACTATTCCGGCCCGGGAGACATTTTGAAAATTTCATTTTGGCCCGCGCTTAAAAGTATTTGCCCACCCCTGCCCTAGACCATTGAGCCGACTTACTTAAAAAAAGTCGAATTAATTCGTTATTTATTTAAATAAACTATCGAAGGTGAGTGAAAGTAATGATATACCTACAATATATGTATAATCATAGTAAACGTGAGATGTTTGAAGTGTTTTAATCGCTAAAGGTCATCGCTACTAAATGAAACGAATATAATCCTACATGGCGGCTCAATGGTCTACTAGGGGTATGATTCTCGCTTTGGATGCGAGAGGTCCCGGGTTCAAATCACGGTTGAGCCCGTATTTTATTGATTTAAAAAGCTTGTAGCTTGTTCGCAATGTAAATGTCAGTTTCTTCATTTTTATCAAATATGTGGTTAAGAAACCAAAGCAAAATAGAGGACAAGGGGATATTTGGAACAAAACGAGTATATTGGCTGAAAAATTTTAGGTTAAAGGTGCATTTAAATCAAAGCGAACACAAACGAACGAACGAATCAGTGGCGTTACTGAGCATGATTCCGCGGGTTCCGCGGAACCAGGGCCCGGACCACGTAGGGGCCCGCTCTGCTTGTATCTAATTATTTAACTTACTTATAAATGTATCTTATGCAATTAGAGAATCTATTTTGTTGACATTTTCATTCCAATGTTTATTTTTAAAAAGCTGTTTTAGTTTTCCCATATTAAGGTTTTTAATAATGACTGGAGATTTAGATGCAGAAAATTTTTGAGTTTCATTATTTATAAAAACGGCTGGCGTAAATTGATCAGTCATGTCAGTACGAAAAACGATAGGACTAAAATTAACTGTTTTCATAGTCCATTGTTTTTTAAAAAAGTTTCTAACATCAAAAGTAATTAAGTTAAGATCAAAATAATGTTGGTACCTAGATATCTTTTTTGGTTGGTAAACAAAAATCGTGAAAATCACCCTCTAATAATTATCATCCGAAATGAAATTAATCGCTTCACAAATTACTTGACTTATGTATTGTTTATAAGATATGTAAGATTCGTTGGTTCAAAGTGTTTATTTTTGAAAAGGCTGTAGTTAAATGGGCTTAAACGAGTCACTAATCCCGAGTATATGCAAATTTTGAACAACCATATCTTATATAACCAATATTTGTATTCAGGAAAACAAAAAGTAAAAAATATAGTAAAAAAAGTAAAACCTATATTTTTTTACTAATTGAGGTTTTTGGTATCACCAATCATTTTTAAGTTATTTTGAATAAAAAAATTTTCAAAATTAAAAAAAAAATTCATTTTAAAACATTTTTTTTTCAAAAATGAGAACTTTGAACCGATAAAACTTACAGATCATAGAAACAATACTTACATAAGTCAAGTGATATATGAAACGGTAATGATTAATTTCATTTGGGATGCTAATTAAGAAGCGATTTTTACGATTTTTTTACCAAAAAAAGGGTCCAACTTTATTTTGAGCGTTACATACTAATATTGATGCTAGAAACTAAAAAAAAAACAAATACAAAAATAAAGCTTTTTTAAAAACTTAAAAAAAAGTTATGATGAGTTTTTCCCGCAAAGTTCTTCATTTGTTCACTTTTTGAGTTATTTGCGAAAAACCGTCTCAAAACGTGTTTTTATTTTGTTGAAAAATGAACATATTCACTTACAAATAACTTGAAAATATTGATTTAGTGAAAAAACTCTATAGAACTAGAGTTGCTTAGAATTAGTCAGTTTATCCAATTCCGGACTTATCGTGAACGTATGCTTTTCACTCACATCGGGCACTCACCCCAAGGGCAAAAGCACACATCGGCACAATAGAGATCACTTGATATGATATATTATGATTTATATTTATTGTTTATTAAAAACTTTTGATATACAAGGTGTGTTTTTATTGGGCGGGCGGGCCCGCATCCCAACTGGAACCAGGGCCCGCTGATCTATCAGTACGCTACTGGAATGAATTCGTAGGTGTTCGCTTGGTTATTTGTTTTTTACAAAGTAAGACCATTTACATTTAATTGTAGCGAACGTTCGTATTCGTTGATGCTCCGTCCGCAATGTCGGATACAGATGACACCGATTTACTTTGATGATTCGCTGATTTACCGACGTCGGTTGCGGTTGGAACATGAGCGAACTCGAACGTATTCGTCCGGTTGTACTTGATTGGCTGTACGAATACAATAATTTTAAAGAACGAATTCGTTCGTTCGCTTGTGTTCGCTTCGATTTAAATGCACCTTATGAGAATAGTATGGTTGTAGATTGTACTTAGATCAACTCGTTGCTTCGAAAGTTAGAGTCGCTATGATAATTGCCCACCTCTGGGTCGTAACGGAGATGACACTTAGACTTCTTCTTCTTGTAGTGCCTATCCGTTTCGGATGTTGGCGACCATCACGGCAATCTGTACTTTGCACACTGCTGCTCTGAAAAGATTTGTAGTGGTTGTGTTGAACCACGTACGTAGATTTTTCAGCCACGAAATTCTTCGCCTTCCTGGTCCTCGCTTTCCCTCTACTTTTCCCTATAATACCAGTTGCAGCAGTCCATATCTTTCACTCTTCCTCATGATGTGACCGAGGTATTCGATTTTGGCTGTTTTTATTTTGATTAACAGCTCTTTTTCTTTTTGCATTCTCAGCAAAACACCCTCATTAGTAATGTGGTCGGTATAAGATATCTTCAGGATTCGACGATAAAGCCACATCTCAAAAGCCTCAATTTTCTTGAAAGTGGCGTCTGTGAGAGTCCACGACTCAACTCCGTACAACAGTATAGGGAAGATATAACATCGTAGTAATCTGACTTTTATGGGTATCGACAAATCATGACATTTGAACAACTTTGCCATTTTTTGAAATGCAGATCTTGCTTTCTCTATCCTACATTTGATTTCTATAGAATGGTCCCAATTTTCATTGACGTTCGTACCAAGGTAGGTATATGTCTTTACTCTTTCTATTTGTTGACCATTTACACTGATTCGTCCAAATTGCTGTTTGTTCTTAGAGATAATCATACATTTTGTTTTCTTAGTGTTTAGTGAAAGTCCGTATCTCTGACTGACCTCCGCGATTCTGTTCATTAACTCCTGTAGGGCTTCAGAACTGTCAGCGAATACCACAGTGTCGTCTGCGTATCTTATGTTATTGATACATTCTCCGTTAATTCGAATTCCAGCTTCAACATCATCCACTGCTTCTTGAAAGATTTCCTCAGAGTAGATGTTAAACACTTCACTTAGACAAGAAGACGAATTTTACTTACGTTTTGCAAAATTGCGAAATTTTTAATATAGAGAGCATCTTCTTCTTCTTCTTAGATCACGCGAGACTCGTTAGTCTCTGGCATTTGGTAGTAAGGCCTTTGCATTATACTTTGTTTTTTTCTTAAAGTCTAATAAGCTCTGTGGCCTCAACGAAGCCCAACAGTTTTCTTATTGGTAGTTTTAGGATCTCTTCTGTTGCAAACCTCAGTTGACCAGTGAATTCCTGCCTTAAGTACATCACTTAGCACACTGCAATGACACAATATGTGTATGGCAGTTTCTTCTTCCATTTCGCACTTTCTGCACCATGGTTCATTCACCTTACCTAGTTTGTATAGGTGGTTCCTTAAACGGCAATCTCCAGTCACCATTTCAGTGACCGTTTTGATCTCTCGTTTATTGAGGTTCATCAAACTGTTCGAGAGTTTTTTTATCAATATTGTTGATTATTTTGTAGTCTGGATTTGATCTTGAGTGGCAATTTGAGAGTCTATTTCTTTTGATAATTCCTTATCAAACATTTTTAAACCGCGTTTTTCGTAGCATCTTTAGGAATGTCACAGAAAGTTTCTGTGCCTTCAAAAGTTTTCCTCGAGCCTTGTTTTGCCAACACATTTGCTCGTTCATTCCCATACACCCCTTCTTGACCCGGCACTCACATTACAGACTTTTTATTGTCTTTTGCCAGGTTGTGATGTGAGTGGGTTCTTTATTGCCAGAATAGCCACTTGGCTATCTGTGTAAATGTTGATTCTCACGCACAAGTTGTACGTACAACTTCAGAGAGGAACTGAGTTTATTATATGTATAATTTATTTTCTACGAATAAACTCCATTATTATTATTATAGATTTAGCCATACGGCTCACACTCCCTCTACGGGGAAAATTGACTCATCCCAGATACCTACGGTATCAAAAGGATTGAGCTCTGGTGGGACTCTTTCCGTGTTATCGAGCCCTAGGTGACTTGGTATGCAGGTGTATCTCCCAAAAATTTTCGTACACATCTGGCCGTTGCGAGTAGTACTGCTTTCTGCATGGTCTTATAAAGATGTTCATTAAGACCCAGCTTTTTTAGGCTTTCGAGGAGGGTCTTCGGAATGACTCCAGTAGTAGACATAATAATCGGTATCGTCTGGGTACTTTGCATTCTCCATTGTCTCCGTATTTGAATTTCCAGATCTCTGTACTTGGCGATCTTTTCAGTAAATTTAGTACGTAGATTATTGTTGTTAGGAATCGCCACATCAATGAGGGTTGTTTGTCTCGTTAATTTATTGACTAATACGAGATCTGGTCTATTATGCGCCACTGTTTGGTCTGTGAGCACAGTGCGATCCCAGTATAGCTTGTAGTTGCCATCCTCAAGCATACTTTCAGGGACGTATTGATAATATGGGAGATGGTCGGTTTGGAGAAGTCCCAGCTTGATAGCTATCTCCTGATGAAGGATTTTTCCCACTGCGTCATGCCGTTCCTTGTACTCAGTTGCAGCAAATGCCTGGCAGCCCCCTGTAAGATGTTGGATGGTTTCTTGGGCTTGACATCCATATCGGCATCTGTCGTTTTGAACATGAGGGTCTTTGATGATATATTTCAGGTAATTTCTGGTTGGTATAACCTGATCCTGAATGGCCAGTAATGAACCCTCCGTTTCAGGGAACATCTTTCCTGATGTCAACCAGTAGTTCGACGCTATATTGTCGACATAATCTTGGCTGACCTCATTGGGATGTCGCCCGTGCAGAGGTTTTCCCATCCAGGCGCGCACTTTTTCGTCCTTAGTAAGGTGGTTTATGCGAAGTTCTGCTTCCCTCAGTTTTATCGGTGTTGTGTGATCTACTGCGCAGATAGCGCGATGTAGAGTAGATGTTTCAGCCTGCATCTGAAAATAAGATCTTAAATTAGCAATTTGTTTGTCTAATTGCTCACCTATATCCATAAGTCCTCTTCCTCCTAAATTCCGTGGTAATGTCGTTCTTTCTACTGCACTTTTTGGATGGTGTTTTTGTGCCTTTGTGAGGTGCGTTCTTACTTTTTGCTGAAGATTTTCTATGTCCGTTTTTGTCCACTTAACAATGCCAAATGAATAGCTAAGCGCGGAACATGCGTAGGTGTTTAGTGCCTTAAACAAATTTCTACTATTAAGGTGTGAGCGAAGCAGCTGTTTTACCCTTCGTATAAACTCAGTAGTTATCTCTGTTTTCATTTGTTTATGGTCAATTCTCCGCGCTTGCTTTACTCCAAGATATTTATACATATCGTTTTCACCCATGGCCTCGATGTTCTGGCCATTTTGCATATCGAATCCTCCGGGCTGTACTTTTCCTCTGACTATATTTAAAATACGGCACTTGTCTAGTCCGAAGTGCATGCTAATATCATTAGAAAAAGTTTCTACAGTTTTTAGCATCTCATCGAGTTGGTTTCGAGTGGAAGCCATTAATTTCAAATCATCCATATACAATAAATGATTAAGCTTCGCCACCACATTGTTGTTATTTTTTATGCTAAAGCCTGCGTCTGTGGAGTTCAATAGCTGAGATAATGGGTTCATAGCTAGACAGAACCACAGTGGACTCAACGAATCTCCTTGAAACAGGCCCCGGCTAATTGCGATATTTTCAGTTTCGATGTTATTTTCACCAGGTATTTGAAGGTGAATTCTAGTCTTCCACTCCGTAATTATATGCTCTAAAAAGAGCGAATTATTATTATTATTATTATTATTAGCTTCAGGGTCTTCATCAATTATTTCATCAATGCAGGCCACCAAAGCAAAAAGTTAAACCTGGAACACGGTTGTATGCTGACCTAGGCTGTAAGATTTATTATGGTTACATGTTTGCCGAAAGACTTCTGATCCAATACCACGAGCAGTTTTAGATCCGTCAGTGAACCATTTTAAGTCCCCATTATAATTTGGGACTTTTTGTCCTCTAGATGGTATAATTGTGTTAATCTTCTCAGTGAAGATTTTTTCTGGGGTCATCTTATCTGAGTTCATCATACAGGTGGATACCTCAAGTAGCTATAGTCCCAGTAGTGTTTGTGTGGCTATTTAATACATAATTGGGGCTCCAAGTGTTGTTCGCTTTGAGCCTCAGGATAGTTATAAAGGCTACCGCCCCAAATATATATAACTCCAGAGGAGGGTGACCTGTGATAGCCTCTAATGAAGCCGTTCCTGGACTATTCAAGGCTCCTGTTATATTTAGAAGCGCTTGTCTTTGTAGGGTGGAGAGAGGGGTCACACAAGATAGAAAAGCCGTCTTTCTCCACCAAAGTGGTTCAGTACTTTGGTGTGTAACTGTAACTGTCGGTCATATATAGAGCATATTCATGTATACACAGAGAAACATATTTATTGAATTTAATGATTTACTAAATAAATTCCGTCAATAACTTACTGTGAGTAGCTTCTATAAATATTTTTATCAAATTACGGATCTGGATAGTGACCGAACTTTTGAGAACCGCTGATATTGGAGTAAATACTATATTATGCCATTGAAGCAGCGTTCAGAGAATATTAGCACTCTTTCTCTTGCTTTCTGTATGCGCTAGTGGGATAAGAGAGAGAAACGTATAATTTACTGGTAATGCGTACCCTAATCCTCGGCCCTGCTCCTTCTGAGAAGCGAATCGGAGGTAAATAAATATGTCATGAAAGAATGGTAATGGCTCTTGTTAGTTTCATATGGAATGGAAAATAGATTTATGCTGTTTGTCAGAGATCAAAGCAAAATTCATAGCAAGTATTATTTGATATAATTTTTTTACCCCTGTCTACCTTTTTTGAAAATGTTGAGATGTTTTAAAAGAAGAATCAATTTCTCATAAAAAATTGAGCTATTCTACTATCTTCATTGCTCCTTTAATTTCGACCAAAAATTAATCAAAAACTACAACAAAGTGCTTGTTGGATTTTCAAACTGTTATTGTTATTATATTCATGGCCCAAGTATACTTGCCAACAAAATATCTGAGAAAACCGTCTCTTCGTATTACAAAGTCATTTGTATTTGAGTAGTATCGTTAAACTTCGAGAGGTAAACAGACTGAACAGCAGGTATGTATAATAATTAAAAGGTTCCCAAAATTCAGACATCTATACTAAATTTAAAATCAAGATGCAGTAGAAATAAACAAACCAAGACACGTTAAATGCTACTAGTACTATGAGTACTCCCGAATCATAATTTACAATTCATATACATTGTAAATCCCAAATCATGATTTCCAAAGTTTATACATTCTAAATTATGATTCGGGAGTGCTCCTAGTAGCATTTAACGTGTATTGGTTTGTTTATTTCTATTGCATCTTGAATTGAAGGTAAATTTACTGGTAGTCAGTCTCTAAATATCGCCGAAAAATTGTCGATTAACGGTGTTAAAATAAATTGGAATGAAGCACAAATCAAAAGACGCCTGTGCGTGTGTTTTACACATTTACAACCATTAGGTACAACCAATTTTTTTTGGTTTTCTATCCAGAAATCGGGAGTCCATGAGGAACGCGTCGCCGCTGATACAACGGTATTTTTATATTTGAATGTGTTCTTATAAAAATATAGGCCTACTCTTGCTATTCTATTCATTTTCGTGTTAGAAATTGAGTTGTGAATATCCGTTTTTGACCGCCGAGGAAGAAGTTGCAATGTTTGTGCCACCATTTATGTCAGTTAAATTACAGAATCTTAAATTGGTTGAGTGAAAGAGACATTTATTTCGAAATACTAAAACGAACATGGGTATTACGAATTACGAGGTTTCGCTTATAAACGAGGTACATTAGGTGTCTCATGAAATTCATATTGAACTATAACTATACCCTATTCCACGAATATACGCCTGTTTTGGATTATTTCGACAACGAATATTTTACTGTGCAAAATAAGAAGAACGAAAGTAAATTGCAAATTACATTGTTGTTTATTGGAATAATTATTAGCGCCATTTACTTTCGTACTTCTTATGTTGCACAATAAAATATTCGTTGTCGAAGTAATCCAAAAAAGGCGTATGTTCGTGGAATGGCCCATAGATATATTTGGTTATAACGAGGGAAAATGAGATCGAAAATCGTGTTTCTTGCGCGGTGATGGTTCCTACCTGTTTTTGGCGCGGTGATGGCTACAAAATAAATACGAGCAGGGGACGATTGCGCCGATGGTACCTGCTATAATCAGGTCTCGATAAAGGGTTCTTTAAGCTGTAGGCACGATTGTGCCGTTGGCAGATTTAATCCTCAGGTATGAGCGAAGTTTTTATTACCCACCATCCAGGCGCGGATCTAGAAATTCATAATAGGGGGGGGGGGGCAGACCTACCACAATTTCAAATATTATATTTTCCAGATTTAGACATACGACTCACACTTACTCTAAGGATAAAATGCACTATATAATCCCAGATACCTACGGTATCAAAAGGATTGATAGACAATTCACGACTATTAATCTCACTGGTCGTTCTTTACCATAGAGATTAACCTTTCTACCATCAATGGGTAGGTACGCATGGATTATCTAAATAGTAAAATTCAAATTTTTATATCTTTATGGTACCTACCGCAAATTTGAAACGTGACTTTTCATGAGGTAAGGTTTATACCCAGTGTAATGTATTTGCATTTTAAGATATCATTTCTGTTATTCTTTGAATTGAGAAAAATATTTTCGTTGTTTATGGCTCCATCGGTACCCAAACAAATGCGGCTTCAATTTATTTTTCAGAAAAGGCTGGTTTTATTACATTTTATTGCTTCTTTCAATAATTCTTTGGAAGCGGTTGTCGTTTAATTTAGTGTTCTACTGATGGCTTAAAGTTTAGAGTTGACAGAAAAAAATAATAAATAATAAAAAAATACTAATAGACTAAATACAATAGGGGGGTCTATAGACCCTTTGACCCCCCTGTATCCGCGCCTGTCACCATCCTAATATTTTGCACTTTATACATGTTTTAATATAAAATCAAACCAATGTTTACGTTAAGAGTATACCAAGTATACCAATATTTAAACTGATAAATATTTTTGAAAAATTTAAACGCAGAATGAAAGATTACGTTATTAGCGAGGGCCGAAAGGACCTGAGAACTTCTATAATGTTTATTTTAATAAGTTACAGGAGTAAAAAGCTAAGAGAAAATTTAGTGTGATTTTTAATTTCAAATATCTCATTCAAAATAAACTTTTTATTTATTAGATGATAAGAAAAAAGATGAAGTTTTCGATCCTAATAGCATTATTAATAATATTTAGAAAATATTAAAATATTACTATAAGATCTTTAAATCGAAAACTTATTGGTCCATTTCCTTGGTAACACCTCCAAGGCTTCTAAAATTTGCAAGCCAAATGGATGCTGAAGCGAAGAAGACAAGGGGGAATTCAAAAAACTTACAATTCACGACCCCGTCTGTTCAGCTGGTAAATTCCAACAGAAAATGGACCTAGTTACTCAAAGGAGTAAAGACCAATATAAAAATAAAATAAAAATTTTATTTTTAATTCAGTTGCAATGCGAAGGCAAAACAATCTTACTTTTCAATTAGAATACGGAGCGCAGTCCAGTCCCTTGAATCGCGATTTTCGGCTCTTATTGGAGCCTCATCGGAAAGAACGTAGGCTTGTTCTCCATGTTCTCCATGGAGTTTATCCATGGTAAATTAAAAATAAAATTTTTATTTTATTTTTTTTATTTATTCTAAGGGACTTTCGGCCCTCGGTAATAATTTAGTCTTTTATTCTGCGTTTAAATTTATCAAAAATATTTATTGGTTTTTTCAGGATTCGAAAAAAATGAACACAATGTCCGTGGTAATATTTTCCAAATCTATTTTCGTTTTACAACGCACTCAGTCGAATAGAATATTGTCAGTCAGACATTGACAATCAGTGACAATTTTAAATATTTGACATGGCATCGGGAATATTTTGAGTTGTTGATTAAATAATATTGATAAATAGTGTATTTGATAAATAATTGATTTAAGAGGTGAACTTAATAAAAAAGGTATTTATTGTGTATTATTTGTGGAAGATCCAAGCAGAGAATACATCAGGATAATATATTCTGTGATCCAAGTATTTTGTTGTTAAAGATGTTCAAAATTGTAAGCATTCCATAGTAACAATATATTATTAAAAAATCACTTTAACACTTTTCCTCTTTTCTCGATTGAGTATTAGTTTTTGTTGTACATATAAATTATTACAATCGCTGATTTAGTTATCGCAGTTAGTGAAAAAATTATCACATTTATTAAATGAATTAATAATTTGCAATTATACAAATAATAGTTATCCAAGAACATTCAAAAGCCATCTCTTTAAGTTAATGATGACATTTTCAAGTAGAATGACATTCTAGTAATGTTTACATATCCATACCAGTGTGAATTTTACTATAAGTAATTTACTACAAGTAAGCAAAATTTGTTATATTAAGTTATTAACATAAATCAATACTTTTTGAGTTATTAAAGATCAAAGATTTTATTTTTTCGTAAAAAAATGCATGTTTTAAAGCTGTTTTTCACGTATAACTCAAAAACTATTAGCTTTTACAAAAAAGGTATTCTTACCAAAATTGAAGACAATAAAACATTGAATACACTATTCACTCAAACTACTAAACTAATATTAATTCAAAGTTATGGGTAATTGAATGTATGTATATTATTTTCGATTAGTACTCAAATCTAAGTATTCAAGCACTGTCAAACACTTATCAAAGCACTTTAGAATACCTAACAAATGAGCTCTAGAAGAAGTTAATAGCATCAAAATTAAGCAAGTTATGATGAAACTAAGAGAACCCTTTCGAATTTTTTAGGAAAAAGTGAAAAATAAAACTTACGCCATTTCAACAAAAATTAAAATTGATAGTAATCCTTACAAAAATTTCTTTGTATTAGCATAAGTAATGATTTTAACAATGTTCACCGGTTTAGAATGCGTCTTTTTGAAAAAGAGATTTAATTTAAAAAAATCAGAATTTTTAAAATTATCGTCATTTTCATATTATTTTGATAATAACTATAAAAATATTCAATATACGTAAAAAATGGTAAATAACCAAATTTTAGTTTTTTCTATATCAAATATTATACCTTTTTTACCATTTCTGTAGGGTGAAAAATAACCGAGATAGAAACGTTTAAAGCTTAAATTTTGCTGCGAGAACCATGTAACCGTGGCCATTTAATCTTTGATGTTTAAAAAAGTAAGGGGTTTAAATGATTAAATTCACGGCGATTTAAAAGCCTTTAGAATTACCTCTCAAACCGTTTTTAGGTGAACCTGATATCTTAAAAATTAACTGAGTTATTAAAAAAACGATAAAATTTTGATGCTATTAACTTGTTCGGTATCTCATTTGATAGATATTTCTAACACTTTCACAAATGTTTAATAAGTTTATGTTATAAAATGCACCATTTTACCGTAATTTAAGCTTGAATACTTAGATTTTTGTACTCGCCGAGAAAAATATGCATTCAATTACCTATAACTCACTTTTAGTCAATATTAAAAGGTCTTTTTAGTAAGAAGTTTATTAGTTTTGTATTAGCTTCAATTTTGGTAATAATAACTTTTTTGTAAAAACCTAGTTTTTGAATTATCTATGAAAAATCGGTTAAAAACATGCATTTTTCTTACGAAAAATAAAAATTTTTGAACTTTAATAACTCAAAAAGTTTTGATTTATTTTAATAACTGTATGTAACAAATTTTGCTTAGAATTTGTCCCCCTATCCAATTATGGGGTTATTTTTATTATAATAATTTTCACCCCGAGAAGGACTGGCATCGACCCCCAGGTTAAAAGCGCAAGTTGGCATCATGTCACCTTTGTTTCTTGAGATATCCTCTAACCACTCACCAATTTTCATGCAAATCGATGGAGGTTGAACGAAATCGGAGGTAATAGCTCATATCCCCCTTCAGTGACTCCACTATTACCTTACTTGAATATTTTACCTGAGTTTTCTATTTGCCGATTTTGTGATATTTATGATTTTGATATTTTTGAATATAATTTGATATTGTATCTACATACCTTTTTTTATTTTAATGATATTTGCATTCTTTCTCTTTGATTTGTGAATATTCCATTTCTATTTTTAAGGATGCAAACATTTAAAAGCAGTGGCGCCCTTTCTTTTTTTGAAGAGTAGTTATCTTTCTTATATCTGTGTTTGTTTAGAATTATTCCTTCTTGTGTTTCTCATCTCTAAGAACGACTCTGTCCATAATCTACCCGGACTGGCCAATGGTACCTTTGAGTCTATTGTGTACCGGTATTCTAAAATTATTTGTCAACTTGTCAGTTTCCATTGAATATAAATAAATACTGGAAGAATACAGAGTAGGTAAAGAAAACAATAACTGAAATATGACTTTTTTAATGAAAATTGCAAAATAATATTTTACATTTTTCTTAACACTAACTAATTACATCAGTATAATACACCTTCTCATTTGCAAAGGAACTAAATATAACAATAATTTATTACAGAAACGTTAACAAAAAATTCCAAAATAAAAACAAATAATGTACAACGAAGATTCGAAAACTAAAGTGCAGAAATCTAATCATAATAACTATACGGTAATTAAAAACTTACAAGTTAGCAAATGAAAACAGAATACAATGCATACATGAAGTTTTTCTATCTTTCCTAGCATTTATCTTACCACGAACTAATCACATTTGAGCACAATTTTTTGATATTTTGGAATATAGCACCCTGGAAGATCGAATGTTGACACGGAGAGTTGGTAGACCAAACCGAGTTTTGGAATGAAAAGTGCTCTAATAATATATTCTGTTAATTATATCAAAACATTAATTAATGTTATACAAAACTATTTATATACATAACATTAATAATATATTTATAATAATATTTATTATTAGCACAGCATACTTCATATTGAGACAATTAGTAGAAAAGGGTCTTAAAACAGAAAAAGAAATACATGCATGTTTTATAGATATGGAAAAAGCTTTCGCCAGAATTAAAAGAGAAGATATTTGGAAAATACTAGAGAAGAGAAAAATTGAACAAGATCTAATAGGATGCATCCAGAGTTTATACGAAAAAACGAAAAGCTATGTAAGGACAAGAAATGAAAAAACAAAAATATTCGACAGCAACATTGGATTAAAACAGGGTTGTGTCCTGAGCTCACTACTCTTTAACCTAGTACTAGATGACGTAATAAAAAAATGCAAACACAAATGGAGAAAATATAATATAGGATATTGGAAGTTGAGAATGATACAAATAACAGAACTATGCTACGCAGACGACCTGGTGATCATTGGAGAATCAGAAAAACAATTACAAGAAAATATAAACATACTGTATGAAGACCTAAAAACCAGAAACATGAAAATAAATAAAAGAAAAATCAAAAACAATGATAATTGGAAGACAAAAAGGAAAACATAAAATAGAAGTAGATGGCAAGCAACTTGAACAGGTAGACAGATATAAGTATTTGGGGGTAAGCATAAGCCGGGATGGAAAATTAAAAGATGGGATAAATGACAGAATTGCAAAGACTGGTA
Organism: Diabrotica virgifera virgifera; assembly: GCF_917563875.1. Taxonomy (NCBI): domain Eukaryota; kingdom Metazoa; phylum Arthropoda; class Insecta; order Coleoptera; family Chrysomelidae; genus Diabrotica; species Diabrotica virgifera. Next base: position 65,300,289 of record NC_065449.1, on the reverse strand, counting down.
AGCTGTACAATGATATCAAGAGCAACTTTTTAAATAAGAAAGAAATACCTAAGAATATAAAAGCGGAAATAGTAAAAAAGATTGTGGAACCCACTCTAATATATGGCTGTGGATCTTGGGCATTAACAAAAAGACAAAAAAATAGACTAATAAGCACAGAAATGAGATTTTTGGGAACCATAGAGGTAAAAACAAAGAAAGATAAAATTAGAAATCAAACCTTTAGAGAAAATCGGTAAATACACCCAGTTACAAGAACAATCGAACAAGGACAACTTAGATGGCTCGGACATGTACTGAGAAGAGGAGAAGAAAAAATAGTAAGACAGATATATGAAGCGAAAGATATTAAAAGAAAGAAGAGAGGAAGACCAAGAAAGACGTGGACAGAAGAAATGAGGGAAGCGGCCGACAAAAGAGGAATAAAATGGGAGGAAACAAAAGCATTCGCCATGGATAGAAGGAAATAGATGGAAATGTCGAAGAAAACGACGGAGAACTTAACTCCGTAATAACTCACACCGAAAGGTAGACGAGTTCTGGATTAAGTAAGTAAAGTATAAACTTCTATACATTATCTTGCTAAAGAGGCTCACTCCGTATTCGGAAGATATTCTAGGCGACTACCAATGCGGCTTTCGTGCTGGAAGGTCAACAATAGATCAAATATTTACGATCCGACAAATATTAGAAAAAACTGGGAATTCAACCGAGATGGACACCAAATTTTCGTAGACTTTCAGCAAGCATATGTTTCGATAAAAAGAAGCAGACTATGGCTAGCAGTACTAGAAATGGGAATACCAAGTTAATTAGCGGAGCTAACGCAAGTCTGCGTGACAGACTCATATGTACAGGTAGGAATAGGAAACAGAAGACCCATTTAGTATAACTTCAGGGCTTAGACAAGGAGACCTCTTAATAGGAAACAGAAGACCCATTTAGTATAACTTCAGGGCTTAGACAAGGAGACCTCTTATCACCATTGCTATTCAATTTGGCTTTAGAATATGCAATAAGTAATCTATCATCTGAGCTGGCAGGGGATCAAAGAAGATCAAAACTACTGTTGGCCTTTGCTGATGATCTAGATGCAGTCGCTCATTCTGCAAAAGACGTGAGAGAGGTGTAATATAATTAGGAGACTCTATATAAAATATGTTTTAAATTTTAAATAACTTTATCAAAATATAATAATGGTATTAATCCGAGACGAAGACACTGACATTTGACCATGAATTGGAAACGTGATTTATTAATATTATGTCGGGTATAAATGCAGTGTAGGTGAATTTAGTATTGGGTTAATACCATTATTATATTTTGATAAAGTTATTTAAAACTTAAAACATATTTTATATAGAGTGGCCTAAATATATTACAGAGGTGTTTTCGGAACTCGAGGAAGAAACAGGTTGTCTGGGCCTTCGAGTAGTAGGTAGAGTTAGGCACAACATAACTATTAATGATCACAACTTCGAAGTGGTCAAAGGGTTTAAATATCGGGGGCAATAAATATCCAAAGTAATCACAGACGACAACCACATAGAAAAAGGGGTCTCAACACGGATAGCTGCGGGGAATAGAGCATTAGATTTCCTATCATCATCATTAAAATCTAAGCCGCTAAAAAGAAAATTAAAATTGTAAAAAAGACTGTACTACACATGTCAATTATTCAACCAGTTGTTACATATGGAAGCGTAACATGGACTCTACATCAGCGGGAAATAAATAAATAAGCTGATGGTATTTGAAAGGAAGGTTCTCAGAATGATACTTGGCCCTCAAAGAGATGAAGTGACAAGCGAGTGAAGAAGAAGCCGTAATGCTGAATTGGTGACTCTATATGGGACTGAAAACATCGTCAGACATCAGCTCAATGTCACACCAGCTGCAACAACTCGACACATCCACCGATGGGTGTGATCAGGCTTATCTTGGAAATTAACGTAGCATAGAAGCCTTACACGCTCGATGACGATAGGAGATATGGAGGGGAAAGAAACACAAAAATAGAGAGAGCAACCTAATACTTGACTAACAGGTTTTAACATTATAAGAGTCATTAAAATGAAATAGAGCTAAAATAAGTTTCGGGGTTTGTAGGCCGCGCTCTGGAATTATTCAATCCATACGTTTTGGCTACAAGGGCGGTAGACATTACCAGGAAAGGAAGAAATAATTCCAGACCACGGCAGACAAGTCTTGAACACAATGTAGCATTAGAAAGATAAATGTTAGATCTGACACCAACTCATAAACGCAAAACATATGCATCTTCTTGTGATAAAGATTATTATAGGTATATACTTAGTAATTTTTACGAGTTATTACAAAAAAAAAAGAAAAATTAATCATAGGAAGAAAAATTGACAGAAAAACTTTTAACAAGCGAAAGAAATGAAAATCTCAAATAATTAATATTTATACACAATGATGCCTCTATATCGTCTAAATTCCAAAACCACAACGTTTGGTCACTCCGTATGTAAACCTTACACGAGTAAAAAGTTACTATTAAATATCTTCACCATCCAAATTACCAAAAAGCTGTTTTCTTTACAATCCTATAATGGCATAATTACAATATTTTATTTTACGAATCAGCATACGACCGTGAAATAAATACAGTTTTTATAAATATGCATATTTAATATATGAAACCAAAGAAATAGTAACCATTTGTTACTGTAATTCTGTAATGTACAACTTGAAGATATATATTACAAACTTATGTCAACTATGTACTGCAATATTCATACTATAGTTTCTGAACTACTTTTATCACTGATTTATATTTTCATTAGACAAAAATCAGTGATATATTAAGTAACAAACCAAAGTAAGTAAGTAAGTAACAGAAAACAAGAACATACAATGTGTAACCAAATTATAACTCAATAAAAAACATGGAACGGCAATCAAGGGTGTTGAAAATTTCAGGTTGAAAGTTTCAAGTTGGTTACTAAAATCGTCATCACGATTCACGATGTTGATCTTAAGGTACTAGTACACTTTAGAAGACCAAAAATTGGCATTTTTTCAAGATTTTTTTTCTCAGAACCTTTATTAAAAATGAACATAAAACTTTTTACATGTTAATATCTAACTATTAGAGAATACAAAAAATATATCTTTTTTCGTTTATGCACGTACACTAATATTGTACAGGGCGCCAAAGTCGAGGCCTCGAAAAAAAGTAGTTCCGATGGCGGACAGTTAATCTCAGGATTGGGATCTCTGAAACAAAAAAATCGTACGGCATTTGAAAAAGGAAGGATTCTTACGTGACAATTTCCCACCTTTAGTAAAAAATTCCGCAAAAAAAAGATTTTACGGAAATTTTAAAATTTTTTTTGAAAAAATCGTCTGTTTTTCTTCAGTTTTTCATGGTTAAAAAATATTTATTTTTTATTTTTTGGTCATATTGTGGTAAATTGTCACGTAAGAAACCTTCCTTTTTCAAATGCAGTACGATTTTTTTGTTTCAGATATCCCAATCCTGAGATTAACTGTCCGCCATCATTTTTCGAGGCCTTGACTTTTGCGCCCTCTACAATATTAATGTAAGTGCATAACTGAAAAATGATATATTTTTTGTACTCTCTAATATGTAATATGTATTATATAAAAAGTTTTATGTTCATTTTTGATAAAGGTTCTGAGACAAAAATTCTTGAAAAAAATGATTATTTTTGGTCTTCTAAAGTGTACTAGTACCTTAAACAAGCGCGTATTAAAAAATCCAAATCACTATTCAAAAAAATCTATGGAAACACTCGAGTTCAAATGTACTGGTGTTGACTAACACCGTCTCCTAAAAACAGACTTTGCCCTTTTGGGGAGCAAGGCCCGGCGCAAATTGAACCTAAGCGAGACACAACCTGCACCGGCTAACTGCGTAGACAGTTCTGCGCATCCTACTATCAGTGTATTCGTTCGCAGGTCTCGCTTGGAAACGTATGTCATCGGCGTACAGTTTTCTTGGGCCGTGGGACGCGTGACTCACCGCCAGATGTTTATTTTTACTTGTTTTTGTTTGCGAGATGGACTTATCTGAAATGAATACGGATGGTACCTAAGTACAATTTATTATGATAAATAAAAATATTAGCATAGTCAACAGTCAACACCTCAAGTGAAAACTGCGTTGTCTTTGTCATTAAATTCTGATAACTTTTGGTAGACTAAATAAGCAGCGATACGAAATTAATAATCAAAGTTATGTCTTTACAAAAACACATTATTAGAAAAATAAGGTGAACAATTATTCATGTTACTTAAAACCGTGATCGATAAAAATATCGTATTACCCTCAAATTCAACTTGTCGGCATATCACATTTTTGTTTATTATATATTACATTTTTATGCTTAAAAATTAAAAACGAAATATGCAGATAGTGTTATTTTTTATGACCGATCAGTAGCGGAGTGATTATGAATTATGACTTCCAGTAATTGTAAATGATTGTGAACCGAGCAGTAAATTGAGGAATATGAGTTATGACCGATCAGTAGGGGAGAGATTATTTTAAATATGTAGGTATTATGTGCAGAAATAAAATACTCAGTGTAAGATATCTTTTTATGCACCTGCTTATGATCAAATTCTATGTTTTCGAAAGTCATACCGCTACGACTACTAGGTACGTACGTGTAAGATATTTTTAAAACGCTACAAACAAGTACGGAAATACCGATTTTACGTTGCCTACTCAATTCAGTACAAGGATCAGATACATCAGTACTTTGTAATCAGTATTTGTATTAAGTACCACTGAGAACCGGTACCAAAAGTAACCGTTACATGTCCGCACTGATTTTGCCCGTCTCTATTCGCCACGTCGATAGCCAACGGTTGGTTTAAGGTAGAATTCCGCACCAAGCGACCGAGACAGGAGACCGCGACAGGCGACAGATAGGTCGGGAAAGGCGATAGTTGGTCGCTGGTCTCGGTCGCGGGCTGCAGCACTACCCCGATATAATTGCATTGAGAGCAGTAGTGGGGAGACCTCTCCAATCTGTCGCCTGTCGCGGTCTCCTGTCTCGGTCGCGTGGTGCGGAAGTCTACCTTTTTGTATTCAATATGCGGCACGCTAGAAAAATAAATGCACGGGTCACCTGTCCCGCCGGCGCAGGTTGTGTCTGGCTTAGGTTCAATTTGCGCCGGGCCTTACCCAGACCCCCTTGGTGCGTTCGTAACTATGACTCTCTTAGGGTAAAACCAGCGAAACGAAAGAAAGCAAGACGCCAAGAAATAAGGATTAACAATAAAGAAAGGTAGACAAAATATATTAGTAGAATAAAAAAAAACAAAAGGGGCAACTGAAGACCAGCACTTCAAAAAGTAACGACACTCAATCAACTACACTTTGCCAAAATTAGGAATGACTTTGAAAATCCTACAATGGTTACGGTCAGTTGTTGCGCAAACTAGGCAGAAAAGAAAAAATAAAGATAAACACAACACTGGTATGGTCAGAGTTTTAACACATACGTGATAAAAACAAGAGCGATGAACACAAATAGAAGAAGAAACTTAATAAGAATTGCAAGAAAAATAATGAGAATAATTCAAGAACCTGACGTCACATCAAACGAAGAAAGAACACTAAAAGAAACAAATATATAGAAAAAGAGTTTGGAAACGAAAATATTAATTATTAAAGTAATTATAATTGAATTACAAAGCTCGGAAAGAATATGACACATTATTAAAATACCTCAAACGATATATAGGGGACACCGAAAACATGATGATGGGATGACATGGAAAACGACATAACAATCATGCAAATAAATCAATGGAAAGGGAAATGCACAAAGGAAAATACGGAAAAATAACAAAGGGATAAAAGGTACTGTACCGGGTGTCCCAATAAGAATGGCTCTCGGCCATATCTCAGGAACCTTTTACAGTAGAGCTTTGAAATAAAAAATTTTAGAACAAAAGTTGCGTCAGGAAAAGCCTGGAAATTATTTTCATAATTGTGGGACCACCGCTAGAAGGCGTAATTGAATATCAAAAATTAAAAAATCTAAATTTTACAAAATTTTCCTAATGAAGGGGCACTGGAAATCCGATCGTCGTATTCTTCATAAAATTCTACGCATATTTGATTTGACAAGTTTAGGTCTACCTTTGGAAATAAGAGGTGGGGGTGAGTGGGAACCTTGTTATGAAAAACTGGCTGTGAGTCCGGTTCTGCTTAATCAAATTTTGCAAACTTGGTCTTGTTGAAGACAAATCTTTTTCGTCAATGTAAAAGTTATGATTTCGAACCAACTTACTGAGTAATATGCCAGCTAGAACGCGTTATTTATTTTTTTTCAGAAATCTAGTGTTCCTTGGAAAATATTAAATACAAACATGCATTTTTAATACCATATTACAAAATTAGACAAAATTAGCAACAGAATAGCGAAAACCGCATGTTAATACCTTTTTTGTATCTCGAGATATCTTACAAAACGTGTAAATTTAAAAACGTAACTGTTACTGTCACCGGTAAACGAAATAATTCATTAAAAGTAGTGTGCTATGGAAACAACAAAGAAACATTTTCCAGCTGTCAACGTATATTAGGTCTTTTCAACGCTTCTCATTTGTTTCGAGCCTCGTTCATATCTCGTATATTAATATTATACACGGATTATACGGCATATGACAGAGGCTCGAAACAAATGAGAAGCGTTGAAAAGCCCTATTACAAAGAAATAAAAACAACTATTTAGTGATGACATAAACGTTCAAATTTTTGCCCATCATTTTCGTTGCAAACATTTACTCTTTCAAGAGTAGATTGAACAGCAGTCTCAATTTCTGCTCTCGATATGCTTTGAATGGCGTTTAGTATTCTCTGGATAATGTATTCTAGAGTAGTGTATGATGGGCAACAATTTGAATATTTAGGTCGTCACTAAGTAGTTCTTTTTGTTCTGTGTTATATTTAATTTTAATAGTATTGTTTCTCTTTATATTGTTGTTTTAATTAATTATATTTTTATACGTTGACATCTGGAAAATGTTATTTTGTTTTTTCCACAGCACACTACTTTTCATTAACTTAGTTTACCGGTGATAGTAACAGTTATGTATAAAATTTACACGTTTCTCGAGATATCTTGAGATAGACAAAAGGTATCGACATGCGGTTTTCGCTATTCTATTGCTAATTTAATCTAACTTTATAAAGTATGATTAAAAATGCATACTTGTATTTAATATTTTCCAAAGAAAACTAGATTTCTGAAAAAAATTAAATAACGCCTCCCAGCTGGCTTATTACTTATTAGGATGGTTCAAAATTATCACGCTTACATTGAAGAAAAAGATCTGTCTTCAACAAGACCCAGTTTTCAAAATTTGATTTAGCAGAACCGGACTTACAGCCATTTTTTCATAACAAGGTTCCCACTCACCCCCACCTCTTATTTGCAAAGATAGAGTTAAACTTGTTAAATCAAATATGCGCAGAATTTGATGAAGAATACAATAATCGGATTTCCAGTGCCCCTTCATTAGGAAAATTTTGTAAAATTTAGATTTTTTTATTTTTGATATTCAATTACGCCCTCTAGCGGTGGACCCACAATTATGAAAATAATTTCCAGGCTTTTCCTGAGGCAACTTTTGTTATAAATTTTTTTATTTCAAAGCTCTACTATAAACCGTTCCTGAGATATGGCCGAGAGCCATTCTTATTGGGACACCCGGTACAAAGGAAAATACGGAAAAATAACAAAGACAGAAAGATCCATGGGAAGACAAATGCTGACCATTAAACTAACAGACATGAAAAGAAACGAACGGATCTGTAACAAAACAAAAGTGAGAGATGTCTCAACCTAAGTAGCAAAACTTGGAAATTCGCTATACATACCCTAAGGTAGAAGGATGAAAGATGGACTAAGATGATTATACATTGGAGAACCACAAACGAAAAAGGGTAAGGCCACAAATACGATTGCCAGATGACTTGAAGAAACACGCCGGGTCAAAATGAATGCAAAATGCCCACAATAAAGAGACATGGAGGAAGGAAGGACATGGATGTTTACAGCTTATTAGATAGAGTCAGGAATAAGACGAACACAGTGCCAAAATGGAAACCAATATACTATATCTGAACTCTTTTTTCAATTCCTCTGAAGTAGGTTTTTTAGGAAAAACCAACAAGGAGTTATGACCTTGTAAATGATTTCTGTAGAATGTAGGCACACTGGAGGAGGAGAACTGTAGAAGTTAACCGATTATAAAACTATATTTAACCATTTTGAATGTTAAAATTCAATCGGTTTATTGCAAAATACTAAACTACAAAGTCGCTAAGATTGCAATTTAGCCCCAATTAGTTAATATTTATCTTCAGGATCTTGTGAATAATTTACAAAATATATTTTTAAAATACAATATCAAATTGTACTTCCGAAAATAAGAGCTTTAGTTGTAGTTCACAATATAGTCCTGTCGCCAGGGGGGGTACAACGGCCTCCTTAATTCAGATGGACTTACCCAAGTTTTTTTTATATATTTTGACCCGCAGAATACGAATTTTTTGGGTAACAGTTGATCCGGATGTCGATAAGATTGTTATAGACAAAGAACTTGAGGAATTACATAACAGCGATTTCTCGCAAAACAAAACATCTTTTTGTATTTTTTGGGTCATTTTAAGCAAAAAATATTCCTACAAGTTTTTTCGTAGAATGCATAGTTTTCGAGATAACCGCGGTTAAACTTTCAAAAAATCGAAAAATTGTAAATTTTAAACCCGAATAACTTTTGATTAAAAAATAAAGTAGCAATTCTGCTTACCGCATTTGAAAGTTTAAGTCAAATTATATCGGTTTTGATTATTTGCATTGCTAAAAATTTATTATTTTATTGTTAAACAAAGCTGTAAACTGTAGTAAACACCTAGTATGTGAGTGATGTTTTCTATGATTTCTCATTTAAAATCGAACGAGTAGGTAGAGTAGCTACAAGTGCAAGCGAGGCAATTTCTACGTAGCATGCGGTAAAACGCATGTATTAGGCACGGGAAATCTATGTGTTTATAGATTAGTTTAACAATAAAAAAATTAATTTTTAGCAATGCAAATAATCAAAACCGATATAATTTGACTTAAACTTTCAAATGCGGTAAGCAGAATTGCTACTTTATTTTTTAATCAAAAGTTATTCGGGTTTAAAATTTACAATTTTTCGATTTTTTGAAAGTTTAACCGCGGTTATCTCGAAAACTATGCATTCTACGAAAAAACTTGTAGGAATATTTTTTGCTTAAAATGACCCAAAAAATACAAAAAGATGTTTTGTTTTGCGAGAAATCGCTGTTATGTAATTCCTCAAGTTCTTTGTCTATAACAATCTTATCGACATCCGGATCAACTGTTACCCAAAAAATTCGTATTCTGCGGGTCAAAATATATAAAAAAAACTTGGGTAAGTCCATCTGAATTAAGGAGGCCGTTGTACCCCCCCTGGCGACAGGACTAATAAGAGCTTAGTTATAGTTGTAGATTTTTGTTTTGTTAGTTAATAGTTAAAGCTGATTTTGGGTTCGTTGAAAATGCTTTAGTTCACTTATAGGCCAGGACGGATCTGTTTTGAGGTGGATGTGAGAGGTGGCATTCGGATTTTTGCAGTTAGGTGACAACTTCAATAATTATAATTGACTTATGCTCCTTCTCAAATATGTCCGGAACATTAATACAAAAATTTAAATATTTAAAAATTTCGAAAAATATCGATTTTTTTCTACTTTAATTGCATATAACTTTACGATTCATTTTGGAACAAAGTCCTAGGGAAAGAAAATAAAGATAATTGAATTTTGTATAATATACGAGTGGTTTAAAATGTCTTAAATTATTACCCCTTCTGCAAAATAGCAATAAATAGAAAATAAGACGGCAAAAAAGACTGTTTTTATTCAATGTTTTTCAACCACTTTGGTTGCACTTAGAACCTTCATAATTGACTTAGAAAATTCTTTCAGCATACTTAAACCGTCCACTAAATTTCATTAAAATCGACCTAATAGATTTTGCATAATAATTTTGCAATCTAACTTTTTTTAAAAAAGTTCAAATTTTTTAAAAACTTTCTGAACAAAAAGTAGACCGTTTAGAAGTTTGCTAATTTTTTTTTTTCATATAAAGAGGTTCTCTACCTATCTAATACACAGAATTAAAATCGGATTATTTAAGCGGCCTCAGCACTGTTTTAAAGTTATAAACAATATTTTGGCTTATAAACAAATACAGTGAGGACGTTTGAGTTGGAATAAATTCATTTTCTTGAGAATGGGAGACTCTGGAGATAAATCCCGAAACAGATCGATTTTTATTTTTAAATTATAATTTTTTGGCATAAATATCATACTAGTGACGTCATCCATCTGGGTGTGATGGCGTAATCTAAATATTGGAATTAATTTAATTCAAAAAAATTTTTTTAATTCAAACCCTGTATAAATAGTTAGGTTAATGTTTATATTAGTGAATACAAAATTGAATAGCCTTTCGATTGAGCTATTACGCGGCACCTATTCTCATTTAAAAAAATTTACGATTACGTCATCACGCCCAGATGGATGACGTCACTAGTATGATATATATATCAAAAAATTAGAATTTAAAAATAAAAATCGACCTGTTTCGGGATTTATCTCCAGAGACGCCTATTTCCGAGAAAATGAATTTATGCCAACTCAAACGTTCTGACTGTATTTGTTTATAAGCCAAAAAATTGTTTTTAACTTTAAAACAGTGCTTGAGAACTTCTTTATATGTAAAAAAAAATTGGCAAACTTCTAAATGGTCTACTTTTTCTTCAGAAAGTTTTTAAAAAATTTGAACTTTTTCAAAAAAAATTAGATTGCAAAATTATTCTGCAAAATCTATGAGGCAGATTTTAATGAAATTTGGTGAACGATTTAAGTGTGTTGTAAGAATTTTCTAAGCGAATTACGAAAGTTCTAAGTGCAACCAAAGTGGTTGAAAAACAATGAATAAAAACAGGCTTATTTTGCCCCCTTATTTTGTATTTATTGCTATTTTGCAGAAAGGGTAATAATTTAAGACATTTTTAACCAGTCGTTTATCATACAAAATTCAATTATCTTTATTTTATTTTCCTACGACTTTGTTTCAAAATGAATCATTTTAAAGTTATAAGCAAAGAAAGTAGAAAAAATCGATGTTTTTCGAAATTTTTAAATATTTTAATTTTTTCATTAATGTTCCGGGCATATTTGAGAAGAAGCATAAGTCAATTATTAATGTTGAAGTTGTCATCTAACCTTATCTGCAAAAATCCGAATGCCACCTCGCACATCCAAAAATAGACCTTTTTTTTCACAGATCCGCCCTGGTCTATTAGGACTTTCACCAAGAATCATGGCCTACATAATACTTAATAAAGCAACAATGAAAACTAAGTCCAAATCGCACAGCAAAAAGCAACGTTTACTTGGAGAATAATAGTACATAATGAAGATTCCATCAAAATAAGTAAACTGCAATACTTGAGTCATATAACATGTGGTGACAGATATGAATTCTTAACATTAATAATGCAGGGAAAGATTCAAGGAAGGCGCAGCATAGGTAGAAGAAAAATGTCCTGTGGCTGAGAAATCTCAGAGAATGGTTCGGATGCAGCTCAACTGAACTCTTTCGGGTTGTAGTGTCAAAAGTTAGAATAGCAATGATGATTGCCAACCTTCGTCGCGGAGATGGCACATAAAGAAGAAGAATAATGAAGAATGTATCCCCAAAATATTTACTTTGGCACAGTCTTTGCCAATAATCTTTAAGAAACTAGACTAGAAAGGTATATTTTAATGTGCATATAATATCAGAAAAGATTCCAGTAACGAAAACAAAACTGCATTGAATAAGAACCAAACACAAAGAGTACTATACTATTTTTAAAAAAACGATTGCCAAACTTAGGAAACGACAGCTATAACAAAATATTCCCTTGGACTTACATTATAGGTTAGTAAGTATGTCTGGCCCGATCTGAGGCAGAAACCAAGTCCCTAAAAGTAAAAGTACTAATAGGTCTGGATCCCGCGTATGAAAAATAAGTTGATTAATAGCAAGCTGAAAATTTGTTAATAGTTTAAGGGTATCTAGTCGAATAAACTTTGATATGTGTGAACACTGGAACAGGGGCAGTTTTAATTGTGGAACAGGTTAAAAATTTGGAACGGTCACAGCATGAAAACGGCACATTTATTTTGTCCGACAGAACAGACTTAAACTCTTCGAACAGAGATTAAACTCTCATGCAAAAATCAGACTGCTATTTATCACTAAATGGGCGTTTTAATGAGTGGAACATGTAGAATATGTCAAATGACAGGAATTATGACAGGTAATAAATAGCAGTCTGATTTTTTCATGAGAGTTTAATCTTTGTTCGGAGAGTTTAAGTCTGTTCTGTCGGACAAAATAAATGTGCCGTTTTCGTGCTGTGACCGTTCCAAATTTTTAACCTGTTCCACAATTAAAACTTCCCCTGTTTCAGTGTTCCCATATATCAAAATTAATTCGACTAGACACCCTTAAGCTATTAACAAATTTTCAGCTTGCTATTAATCAACTTTTTTTTCATACGCGGGATCCAGACCTATAAACCATTCGTGATGTGGAGGCTCTGCAAATTACTTAAAAATTCATGGATGGAGCATATCACCAACGAAGACATACTGGGAAGAGTAGTTAACAATAAAAATATCATATTTAGACCAATTCTTGGGAGATCTATATTCTTAGAGCTTCACGATACGATACAATATCGATACTTTTTAAGTATTGAGTATTGTATTGGTTATGCCAATGAAGTATCGTATCGAGTATCGATATTTTTTTAAGAAAGTATTGCCGATTGATATTGATTTCGATACGATATCGATACAATACTCGATAAAATATCGACATAAAAAGGATTATACATCTGAGCTGTGTAGGCCCTTTATGCCCACTTTTGCATGCTTGGCAAATGGACATTATTCTAAAAATATTACGAATATTGCTTATAGCTTATATGTATATTCTTATAAAGATTGAATATAACTGAATGCTTCTTTGAAAGTCGACAAATACTAGATACTAATTCTGAGTTGTTTAAAAACTACTTTTGAAAATATAGGGAAATCCCCGGAGATTCGGAATAAATCGCAATTCAGTATTTGTTAAAAATTATTTTTGAGTCATCATCACTTACTTCCATAATATTGTCACAAATGCCACATGATATAAACAGTGTAATCATAACAGATATTTACTCACTCTCAAGAATTTCAAGTTCATGCACTCAAGTGTAAAATATTATAACAGCTGATGCTTGGGTTGCAGATCACTTATACTTTTATGTAATAAATAATTATGATCTAAATACCTATTTCACAAAATATAATCAAACAACTGTGACGTTTTATTTTTTTTTCTCGATATCGATATTTTCAATAATATCGAGGCAAGCGTATCGACAATACAAGAGTATTGTATTGATTTCAGATAATGAGTATCGTATTGACATTAATATTGCTAAGGATGTATTGTATCGGTATTGTATTGATTTTCGATACGATATCAATACAATATTGATATTTTTATCGAATATCGTGAAACTCTATATATTCTACACCACAGGTTATAGCGCAAGGTAAAATATACCGTTAGGGGGGAGGATCTAGAATTGGTGAAATGAAATATGTACATGGAAATAGCAGGGCGACATGTCCGGGCTGTAGGGTGCATGGTCAAGCTGCTCCCACTTGAAATTGGCCATTCTAGCTTGTGTGACCCTGGAGGCAAGTTATCGTGGAACAGAACCACACCCTTCGTGAGCAGCCCCGCTATTTTGCTCTTGATGGACATTTTTTGCATCCGGCGATGAATAGCGGTCGGTTTAACACCTTTTACCGTCAGAAACCTGATAACGCCTTATTGCTCCTCAATCGTCGAATTTTTTGCAATCTGAACGCCATGATGTCCTCACACGAACTGCCGCCTGCCGTCAATTGGACGGCGATTTTATGAGAGTCTGTACTCTCTCCTAAGCATGCGGGAGCCCGGGCATGTCCCGATCGAAGCCGAAGACTACATTTGCATCCCTGGATGTCTCACTATGTTATCCCATAGTGGCATAGGCAAATACGTTTGCGGGTACGTTGCTACTATATTGTTTCGTACCTTTTCATTTGAACAACCCTCGTATACCGATCAATTATATTTCATGTATTTTATAACATACGAAGAATACAAACACAGGATACAAGATATTAGAAAAACGGTATTTTTTTGAATGAATTCATTAAATGTAAATATTACAAATGAAATACTTCAATTTAACGACAATATCTACAACCTGGCAAATAAATTATGTGTAAATCTATTTCCGTTCTCTTGTGATGATGATTGAACAGCTGCAAAGATTTCTTATCATAGAAAATAAACAAGTCTGTAATTCTACATCTCGTAAAAAACTATTAAAAAATTAACTATGCACAATGTTCAAAACGCTCTTATTTTCGGGAATCCAACTAGCTAAATCATAAATGAAATCGGAACATAATAAATAGTGCCTAGAAATAACAGAATAAAAATCTTTTTACGTATGTAACATTATTAATTTTCTTTTATATTACTAAGAAGTTGACTTTGGGAATTTTTCAGTTTTTGCAGGTGCTGCAAATAATTTTCATATTGGTGCGCAGAACCCTGGCTCATATTTAACCAATTCTGTCTATTTTGCATTTCGAAATGTTTTAATAGCATTGCATGTTGGAGAGCTGCCAACTGATTACTAGGATTCATGTTGAAGTTGGCTGGGTTAAAATTTAAACTAGCAGTGAGTTGAGCCAAATTCTGGATATTGTACTTTTCCAATAGTTGATTAGGACTTAGGGGAGAACTTTGACTACTAGAACTAGGTTTTGGACTAACTTTTGAAGGAACTGTAACCTGAGATGTGCTGATTGTGAGACTGGAAGTGACAGGAGGTGCTTTCGGTGACACACTTGAACTGTTAGGACTTTGAGAACTCGTTGAAGAACTAGGCAAATTGGGAGATACATTTTTACTGTAAGTACTCGGTGATGGTAATTTTGGTGAATATGTGTTCACTCTCAATTGATCCATCATTAAACTCGGTAGAGGAGCGTACATGTGCTTAACCATGGGAGAGGATTTTGGTGAATGCTTAGGAGAGTTTCTGGGCGAACTAAAACCTAAACATGGAGAAAGATTTCTAGGTATAGCACTAGGTTTAGGTGATAGTTCCGGAGGGGATGAATAAGAAGTAGGTTTTAAGTCGACTGATGCGGATTTAATGGGAATATCTACATCTTTTTTTGAGGTAATACCATTCGTTTTGGGACCTACATTAGATCCTACTGAAATAGTGTAATTGAGTCCCAAAGCGTTCGAGTGCATATTAGTTAATGTTTGCTGCGGCAGCTTATTATTATGCAATCGAGGAATAGCTACTTTGGGTAATGGTTTAGGAGTCGTAGAATCTATTTGATTCTTTTCGTGTTCTAGTTTTATCTTTTTGTGCAACTGCGAGGCTATGTCCGACACATTCCGCTTACTGCTTGAAGTACTAGACACTTCGTTGGTTGAGTCTATTAAAGATTTTTGCACAGCTTTTTCGGGAACCGCACTTGTAGTATCAGGTTTTTTAATGGATTCTTCGAATATCTTCTGGAATGACTGGGGGGACCTTGGATTAAGTTTATTATCTTTTGGCACGTTAAGAAGCTTGTTCGTAATTTCAGGTACGGAGGATGGCTGAATATTGTATTTAAGTGGTACGTTAGTTTTAACGGGAATTGGAAAATCTGGTTTGGGTCCGATTATTTGGGAGATGGTGGTGGACATAGGAATTTTTTCGGTAAGACTTTTTGCTATCTCTGCTAAATCTTCGTCTACCTTTTGTTCACTATCGTCATTCAAACAGAAGCTAAAACTGAGTTTACTGCTTTTGTTACCATCTTTGTCCGAATTTGAGGATTTATTTTCATCAGGTAATTTTAAAATTTCGATATAATTATTTACAGGGGGAAGCAATGTAGTAGGTTTGCTATTTTCAGTACTGTCTTTTAGTGTTATGGATAATGAGGAGGGTATTTTACAATTTTCAATTAACGACTGAAGACCTGGCGTTGATAATTTCTCGGATGGTTTGGAGACTGCGGATGGTTTCGAAATTGGTGATGGTTTTGGTTTAGTCTGTAGTATAATCCGTGTAACAGGCTTCTTTTCTACTTTAGTTTTTTTAGGAGATTCTCTTTTTGTAGGACTAATTGTTTTCCGTTTTGGAGATTCTTCTTTAATAGTATCCCTTACCTTAGTTTCAGGAGAATTCGTAGCAATAAGCTGTATGGCTTCAAAAAATTTAGCTTTATCATCATGCTTAATACTAGCATGTTCAGGTTGTACTTCTTGTATACTTTGTTTCGCTTCCAACGTGGGAGATTCGATTTTGTCACATATATTTTTTGACAAAATTTCTGATTGGCTGTTTTGGACAGTAGCTGCTTTAGTTTTTGTTTTGATAGGTGACCGTTCACCTTCCGATTTTCTCTTTTGCTTTGGTTCATTCGGTTTAATAGTTTGTTTTATTATATTAAATCCTACTGATTGACCTTCTTTGTTTGTCACTTTCTGAACTTGTGTGATAATTTCAACATTATTTGTCCGATTAAGCGTAATATTCGTATACACAGAATTCTTGATATCTTTTTGTTGGTTTTGAACGTTATTTTTTAAATGCCCCGAGACTTCTGCAGATTTTACTATACTATTTGTTGAATGATTCTTGCTATCTTTAAACTCTGCTGGGCTGGTAACACTTAGTTTGAATGTAGCACAGTTATCCTCAGTCTTTAATGTGTTAGCTTTTTCGGGATCTTTCTTTATTTTTAAAATAAATCTTTTTGGATTTTCTTCTGTAGTATCCGCGCGATGTTCACTTTCTTTCTCTACTTCCTTTACTTCAACTTTCACATTTTCTTTATCATTATTCAGTTTTTGTTCATCGGTTTTCTGTTCACTAATTTTATCACATTCCACAGGTTTAGCACACGTTCCCGAGTTATCACTACCCGTTTTATTATCTTTCAAAGTTTTAGCGGTTTTTTCAATTTTTTCACTTTTCAATTTATCACAACCATTTATTTGGGCTTGTTTGTTGGTTTTTGAATTTTTCTTGTTCATGATGTGGACCTTTCTTCTAGACGCTGCACCGTTGTTTCTCGATTTTACAGGAGCCTTGACTAATAACTCGGTCACATTTTTCGAATCAAAGTAATCAAACCTTTCAGATACTTTGTTCAACTCGGTAATCCGGAAAAAGAACTTCATCGGTTCATTCTGAAACAAAAGAAATTGTGATTTAAAACAAAGCAAACAAAGTTAAAACGTAGCATTACGCTAATAACTGATTAAACTAATAAGACTAAGCACAATAAATTATACAGGGTGTTTCATTAAAAATTGTTCATATCGTAACTGGAGAAACCTTAGCACAAAATACGAAGATTTAACCCAAAACACTTAAATAAAATATTCTTCCTTACCGAGATACGTTTTATTACAAATGTTCTAAAATGATTTTAGTCCATTGTTAAAGCACCTTTTAATATTTTTAGTTCAAGCTTAACAAATAGTTTACACATGTTAGGATACTTTAACTATTGTTAAAAGATAGTTTTCCGCTGTTACCAGAATATGTAGAATATATACTTCATTTTCGCCCTTTTTCCCCCTCACAATCTACGCCACTGTCGTAATAATTATTTCAGCATGTTTTTTAATTCCTTGTTACTTTTTACATAAATATTATCATTTTGTCTCATTGCGATAAAGTAAGTAGTTTTCAAGTTATTTGCGTTTAAAGATAATGGATTACATAAGACTATGTATTTTAAAGTACATTCAATAAGATTATGTGTCTAAAATACATAATTTTATTGAATCCATTACATTAAAACGCAAATAACTTGAAAACTACTTACACTATCGCATTGAGAAAAGAGGATGATATTTACGTAAAAAGTAACGAAGAATCAAAAAACATGCTGAAATGACTATTACGACAGTGGCGTAGAATCGGCGAAAAGAAAGTATATATCCCTACAACACGCCTCTGGTACAAGCGGAAGACTATATTTTAACACTAGTTAAAGTATCCTAACATGTGTAAACTGTGTGTTAAGTTTGAACAAAAAATATTAAAAGGTGCTTTAACAATGGGCTAAAATCATTTTAGAACCTTTGTAATAAAACACTCTGCATCTCGGTAAGGAAGAATATTTTGGCGAAGACGAAGTAGTTTTCAATCCTAATAGTAAATTATTAATATTGAAAATATTAAAAATATTATCAAGTATATTCAAATGGGAAATAAGCCACAATTTTACCTAAAAATGATTTTATTAACGTTTCGACGCCCAAGTCGGGTGTCGTTGTCAAAATACAAAATAATACTAAATAAACAAAAATGTTGTTGCTTAGTAAAAAATTCTTCTAATAATTTATTTAATCTGACTCATTTATATCGGCAATTCAGACACGTATTATACATTTTAAAGTAGACGACTTTAAAATGATATTGCCAATATTGAAGAGTTGCGTTCCTGGGACGACTTTACTAAAAGATAGTTCATTCGATTACATGAAATCAATCCCAACTTAAGAATAAACGCCACAAAAAATCATAGCATGTGATCTGTCTTTAAAAAGACAACCAAATGCAACGGTGGCACTGAAATTCTCGCGTTAGAGATTCCATAGTAAATCACGAGGGAAAACCAGGAAAAACCTCGTGATACTATCCCGACATCGCAAGTATTTGGGTTTGCATTTAGTTTACTCTCAAAATCAATACCAAATTCTGACTTGATATTTTAAATTTTAAATAATACTAAAATACTAAATATGTACTAACTCGATATGGTACTGATTTACTAATTGTGGTATTTTCTTTCTATTGACTTCCTCCTTTAATATGGGTAACCACATCCTACTGCATTCTACCGAGGAATTTGCGACACAATTGGTTTCATTTAGCATAATTAGAGCCGCTTCTTTGATTTTTCTCTTTTTACTATCTGCTTCTTTTAGGACTATACTTGAATCTCTCCACTGAACTCTATGTTCATTATCCCATGCGTGTTGACATATTTGAGATCTATCAAATTCTCTGTTTTTTATATAAGACTGATGTTCATTTACTCTAACGTCTAATGGTCTTGACGTTTCACCTATATAAAATTGTTCGCAAAGAAGCGGCTCTAATTATGCTAAATGAAACCAATTGTGTCGCAAATTCCTCGGTAGAATGCAGTAGGATGTGGTTACCCATATTAAAGGAGGAAGTCAATAGAAAGAAAATACCACAATTAGTAAATCAGTAACATATCGAGTTAGCACATATTTAGTATTTTAGTATTATTTAAAATTTAAAATATCAAGTCAGAATTTGGTATTGATTTTGAGAGTAAACTAAATGCAAACCCAAATACTTGCGATGTCGGGATAGTATCACGAGGTTTTTCCTGGTTTTCCCTCGTGATTTACTATGGAATCTCTAACGCGAGAATTTCAGTGCCACCGTTGCATTTGGTTGTCTTTTTAAAGACAGATCACATGCTATGATTTTTTGTGGCGGATATTGTTAAGTTGGGATTGATTTCATGTAATCGAATGAACTATCTTTTAGTAAAGTCGTCCCAGGAACGCAACTCATCAATATTGGCAATATCATTTTAAAGTCGTCTACTTTAAAATGTATAATACGTGTCTGAATTGCCGATATAAATGAGTCAGATTAAATAAATTATTAGAAGAATTTTTTACTAAGCAACAACATTTTTGTTTATTTAGTATTATTTTGTATTTTGACAACGACACCCGACTTGGGCGTCGAAACGTTAATAAAATCATTTTTAGGTAAAATTGTGGCTTATTTCCCATTTGAATATACTTGATTATAAAAATGCCACAAGAAAATAGCTTCAGAACAACATTAAAAATATTACTAAAAGATTTTTAAATGGAAAACTTATTGGTACACTTTCCTGGTGACACCTCCAAGACTTCTACAATTTGCAAGTCAAATGGATGCTGCAGTGAAAACGAGAGGGAAGGAATTCTACACTATGCAATTCACATCCCCCGTTTACAGCTGGTAAAGTTCCAACGGAAAAATGCACCTAGTACTCTACGGAGTAATACGACTATAAAATAAAAATGTATACCATTTTTATTCAGTTGCAATGCGAAGGCAAAACAATCTTACTTTTCAATTAGAATACGGAGTGCAGTCCAGTCCCTTGAATCGCGATTTTCGGCTCTTATTGGAGCCTTCATCGGAAAGAACGTAGGCACTGTTCTCCATATTTTAACTGATTCGCATCGATAGGTTTTCCCACCCATTGCAACTGAAGTGATGATAGTAGGTGGCTAGCGCCACCTGGCATTGAAAGACGAAGTAGTTTTCAATCCTAATAGTAAATTATTAATATTGAAAATATTAAAAATATTACTAAAAGATTTTTAAATTGAAAACTTATTGGTACACTTTCCTGGTGACACCTCCAAGACTTCTACAATTTGCAATTCAAATGGACCTACTATCATCACTTCAGTTGCAATGGGTGGGAAAACCTCTCGATGCGAATCAGTTAAAATATGGAGAACAGTGCCTACGTTCTTTCCGATGAAGGCTCAAATAAGAGCCGAAAATCGCGATTCAAGGGACTGGACTGCACTCCGTATTCTAATTAAAAAGTAAGATTGTTTTGCCTTCGCATTGCAACTGAATAAAAATGGTATACATTTTTATTTTATAGTCGTATTACTCCGTACAGTAACTAGGTGCATTTTTCCGTTGGAACTTTACCAGCTGCAGACGGGGGATGTGAATTGCATAGTGTAGAATTCCTTCCCTCTCGTCTTCACTGCAGCATCCATTTGACTTGCAAATTGTAGAAGTCTTGGAGGTGTCACCAGGAAAGTGTACCATACCAATAAGTTTTCAATTTAAAAATCTTTTAGTAATATTTTTAATATTTTCAATATTAATAATTTACTATTAGGATTGAAAACTACTTCGTCTTTCAATGCCAGGTGGCGCTAGCCACCTACTATCATCACTTCAGTTGCAATGGGTGGGAAAACCTATCGATGCGAATCAGTTAAAATATGGAGAACAGTGCCTACGTTCTTTCCGATGAAGGCTCCAATAAGAGCCGAAAATCGCGATTCAAGGGACTGGACTGCACTTCGTATTCTAATTGAAAAGTAAGATTGTTTTGCCTTCGCATTGCAACTGAATAAAAATGGTATACATTTTTATTTTATTTGAAGAATATTTTATTTAAGTGTTTTAAGTTAAATCTTCTTATTTTCTGCTAAGGTTTCTCCAGTTACGATATGAACAATTGTTAATGAAACACCCTGTATATGTCCAATATTCACTAAATAGGTTAAACGGTGTCTGAAACGTTATATTTATAATCTTAGTAAAATTCAGCTTGTTCATCGCGTTTTTAGAGGTTGAGTCTCAGATGACTGGACTATAGTTTTATGGTAGCTAATTTTGATTATATTCAAAACAAGAATTAAGGGAGATTTCAAGATACTTTATTTAGAAGGCTGTTTTTAAGAAGAAACTGTGCTATGCAGTAGTTTATCATAATAAGTACATATAAAGTTTAACTCGTAGCCTTGAAAATATATTGGTATATCATTTATTTGTCCTATTTCTGAATTGAATATTCATTTCGTCTAAAATATATGTAAATAACATTAAACTTACTCTTTTCCATGAATAGATATAAGCTATATCTATTAAGGTATAATGATCTGGCAAAGGCACCCGCTTGTACAGGATATCAATCTGCAAAAAAAAATAAAATTATTATTACACCTATCATTGAATTCACGAATAAATAACATTAGGCTGGGTACACATATGCGAGCCGAACTGTTTGCAAACTGCTCGAATAGTTCGTTGAAAATATATTTACAGCGAACTCATAGCAAACTCATCACGATTCATGGAATGGAAAGCGACGAATCAACTACGAACCAACTTGTGGGAAGTGTATGTAAATGATTCATTTAATTTGTAATTTTATCTCTAAGTCATGTTCTAAATGTAAATAAAGACAGCAATTTTTTGTTTATCAACTATAAAATAAAAGTTGATTACATTGTGTTTATCACGCTTCTTTATCTCTAGAAACGGTACCCCGTCAAAATAGCCCCTTCGACAGAGCTCCGACAAAATAGCCCCCGACATAATATCCCGCACACAAAACAGCTCCGACAAAATAGCCCCCGACATAATATCCCGCACACAAAACAGCTCCGACAAAATAGCCTGCAGACAAAATAGCCGCGGAACAATAGCTCGTCCACAAAATAGCCCCGACAAAACAGTCCCGACAAAAAAGCTCCCTTCAGAATTCATCATAAAATTAATCCCTTAAAAATACATTTTTTCGGAAATGATAATAATCCTCTATTGTCTATTCAGATGTTTATCTTGACCACATTAAATAAAAATGGTCTTTTCGGAGAACTCGAACCCTGTGTCGAAAACAAAGGAAAACAATTTCCTGGTTTTTCCTCGTCATTTACTATGGCGGGGGTCACCAATTAGTTTCCCTTTAGAAAGAAATAAAACCGTTTAGAAAACCTATGACACTTTCGGGGTCCGGATTTATGCTGCCTGTGTCTGATTTGGTTTCTTTGTGGATTCTTGTTAAAAAATATCCCCTATAAATAAATCAGAAGGGTACCGGGCGAAATTTTTGGGCAGAAATTGTTTAATATTTTTTTAACAAATTCAAAACATCACCTTTTTTGCCCGCAAAAATATGTTTTTAGCATTTTTGGGTCATCTTAAATAAAAAAGATCTGTCATTTTATTAAAACTTAGAGTTTTCAAGCATCGCAAATACATATTTTCGCAATTTTTCAGATTTTAAATCGCTTATAACTCGAAAACTATCAACTTTTCAGAAATATGACAAGAGACCTTTATTGTTTATAGTTACCCAAGAAACCTAAAAATTTTTCGAGGCAAAAAAGTTATTTTGAATTTGTTTAAAGGGGACATTTTTGAACAGGAATCC
This sequence comes from Diabrotica virgifera virgifera, assembly GCF_917563875.1. Lineage (NCBI taxonomy): Eukaryota > Metazoa > Arthropoda > Insecta > Coleoptera > Chrysomelidae > Diabrotica > Diabrotica virgifera. The sequence continues at coordinate 65,277,113 of NC_065449.1, read as the reverse complement.
GCAAATAAATCGAGTCGGAAACATTTTTCATACGAAAGTGACCTCACACAGGGACCAATATAATAATAATAATAATAATAATAATGTTGATTAACTTCACAGTACAAGAATTAAATACATACATTTTAACTTTATATTCTACGTTTTACATTATTACATTCTACTTTTTAATTTTACATGTTAATCCTGGAAAATAAAGAAACATTTACTCACTACACGTTAAAACCTATTGGTCGAACAGGGGGATAGTGTGTGACAATGTTTAGTTATTGAATATAGTATGTGTATACTAAATGCCAAGGTACAAACATTCTATTATCTTACATGTATTTATTTATTTTCTTTTATTTTTTTATATTATAAATAAAGGAACTGGGTAAATTTAACAAACCACTGTATTGCAAACATTCTTTTTTTATCATTTTTTTTTTAATTTTTTTTTAATTTCATTCACTTGTTAAGTCAATCAAACAACTTATGTACATTACGATCAAGGTTCAATACATACTTTTTGAATATAGATTTTACCATACTTAATGAATTAAGAGTATTAATATATAACGTGTGATCCAAAATTATTGTCACCATAGGTGGCTCTGAACGACAGAGATAGCTATACAGTGCATGTCTATTCTTAATTCAGATATACTTTCCAGTTTACGTGAACTTTGCAATGTACGTCAACTTAACAAGAAAAGTAAGGTTATGTAGAGATCTTGTTTGATTTTATTTATTATTGTTACTTATAATTTTGTTAATTCTTTTTATTTTTGATTAAAGTTCTGGTTTTGACTGATTTTTTATGTTTTATAATGTTAATCAAAATTAATTGATAAACCAATGATATAAATTCAGATTAAAACAAGACATACGTAATTTTTTGCACGGCTAGCTTTGATCCCAATAATTGTGGATCGCTCGTTATCTTGTATATGTTCGGCAAGTGATTAAATACTTTTGGAGCAAGATACATGGCAGATCTCTGTCCTATTGATTTTTTAATATTTCCCAATTGTACGTGTTGGTTGGTTTTAGTGCGAGTCTCATAGTGATGAGTAGGGAGCGGATTTTATGCTAAATGCATATTGCATGCATATTTCGCATATTTGAGAACTTTACTAAATTTTGCATATTTTTAAAAAACATGCATATTTTGTGCCAATTTAAAAACATTTAAGTCCAAAAAAAAATTTTAAATTTTTTAATTCGACACAAAATATTTCCCCGCACAGGATGTCGTATCTATTAATTCGAGAACTACCTGAAGAGAGACGGCTCATTCACTGCCTTTTCATTTTTTCTTAAAAAATACCCGATCTTTACACAAAGTACTTATAGTGCTTGTAGTACGCCGTTATAAAATGATTGTAGGATGTTAAAATGATGAAGGATGGTTTACCGGGAAATCCGAATTTTATTTACTTTTATTATATTTAGTAGGTACCTATAATTCTGGTGATTCTTTTAAATCCCCTATTGTTAAGAGAATTTACACCTTTAACCATAGTTTTACAATTTTCTAACGAAAAATGAAATATTCATGCTTTAGATCAGATCCCGTAAATCAGTAAAATTATTTACCTTTAGTCGGTCAATGCGAATGTTTAATTTTTGTTTAATACTTCTGTTTGTGATTAATGCAATATGCCGAAAGAATTTAGCCTGGTTTATTCCTGGATCAGAACCTATCCCGAGCTTCATTACAGCAATGGAAACTTATTCTGCAAAGCATATAGTAAAATGGTGAGTTTTAAGATTGCTTTCTTCCTCTTTTTTCTTTGCCTAATAAATAAATGCCTAATATTTGGCTGCTTCCTCATTAAAGTTTACTTACTTACTTAATTACTTAGTACTAAGCCTTTCTACCTTTAAGGCTGGTGGAGTTGAATTTGGCCTTGTAGCCTCCATGTTAACCGATCTTTTGTTTTTCCCCTGCACTCTCGTTTCGAACATTCGTTTTGTTGGTCTCACGTTCGACATTCTACACACGTGTCCGAACCATCTTAGTTGTCCATTTTTTCATTGATTGGTTCTAGTTTTAGGTTTTTGTCTGATTGCTTCGTTTTGTACTTTGTCTGTCCTCTTTCTGTTTGCTATTTTCCTCTAGAAAATAGCAAGAATTTGTTTGCTAGAATATGTATTCATTATTATCGTAATATTGTACATCACATAGTTTAAAAGTTTCAGTTAGTACTATCAAATCAAAGTCTGAATTTAGTTGACTTAACACTGTGCTAAACTCATCAATGTTGTTTGTTATGCTTCTAATATTTTGGTGAATAATTTTTAAGTTATTTTGATTATTTTCTGGTTTAATAAATTCATTTAGTTGCACTATTTCATTTATTTCTTGAGTATCAAAAGGCTCAAAATCTACATCTCTTATAAATTGATCCATTATAATGGATTACCAGCTATTAAATATAATATAAGATAATAATATATAAAAAAATATTAAAATTAACAATATAATATAATCTATAGATACGATATTTAAAAAGTATATTTAAACAATGATAACAAAGGGCAAACCTGTTTTACAAATTACAATGTTATTACTAGCAGTAAGTAGGTACCTATATGTAATTATTTCCTGGACTGAGAAGAAGTTGAACTGTTTCGTATTCTTTGATCTTGAAGACGAGTATAAGGCTTAATTATGTTTTTCGAAGTAGTTGGTGTCCCTTTTATGTCAGCCTTACCTTCTGGTTTAGAAATTTCTTTCCAAGTAGTTGTTCGTAATGGGTGTGTGAGCTCCACACCGTCGGTTGTTTCTGGTAATGGGGATTGCGGAGCACTGTTTGAACGTCTCTCGTTGTTTTCTTCCACCTCTTCCGTTAAATCTTTTACTGTATAGGCTTTATTATTTATATACAGTCTACTGTTTTTTATATAGCAATTTTCTTTATTTTGTTGTTTAGCCAAAAATAAGTGTTTTCTTAACGTTTTTGATTCCAATTGCTGTGTCTTAGTTAAAACTGGTGAGATGGAAGCCTCTTTTCCTTTTAGTTTGTAACAGTTTTGTAAGATTTCGCTCTTCATCCAGTAGTGTAGAAATTCTATTTTTAATGGACTATTAGGTTTGTTTCCTAAGGTATAGTAATCTTTTATATCTACCGGTTGGAGTTCGATTTCCACTAATGAAAATATATGTGCACAGATCTCTTCCACTGTAAGTTTTTTTTTTAGTTATTTGTAGTCCAAAAACTACAATACTATTTTTATTGTTATCTCGTTTTATCTGTTCTATTTCTTGTTTTAATTTCTGATTTTCTTGTTCAAGTTTGCTATTTCTCTTTTTTAGATCTGCTATCTCCATATGGAAAGGAAAACTAATATCTGATTGTTTTTTGGTTACTGTATACTTTTCTGTAAGTTTTCCTGGTACAAAAACTAAAATATAAATTCATTGTGTATTGTTGATAGTACAACTAGACGAAAATACAAATCCCATCCCTATTAAGAGAGGCGTGAGACAAGGAGACGTAATATCGCCAAAGCTTTTCAACCTAGCACTAGAAGACGTCTTCAAAACGACAAATTGGTCAACCTATGGCATTAACGTTAATGGCAAGAAGCTAAACCACCTCAGATTCGCTGACGACATTGTGGTTATAGCGAGCTCATTCGAGGAACTGCAAATTATGATGGAGGAACTCGCAGGCAGCTCCCAATACGTCGGCCTGAAAATGAACATGAAGAAAACAAAAATAATGACAAACACAGATGACCCCAGACGCATAACTATAAATGGCAGTGAGATAGAAAAAATCCAGGAATATATCTACCTAGGCCAAATCCTGAAACTAGACAAAGAAAACCAAAGTGCGGAAATTAATAGAAGAGCAAGACTAGCATGGGCAGGATTTGGAAAATTTGGTTGGATACTTAAGAACCGCAAAATACCTCAATATTTGAGAACCAAAGTGTTCAACCAGTGCATCCTTCCTATCATGACATATGGGTGTCAAACCTGGACCCTAACCAAGGCAAATATGAATAAACTAGCCACAACACAAAGAGCTATGGAAAGAGCAATGTTAGGTATACGACTGTCAGATAAAAAGAGGAACGACTGGGTAAGATCAAAAACAAAAGTCGAGGACATAACAACAAAAGTTGCCAAACTTAAATGGAGCTTCGCAGGCCACACTGTTAGACAAAAAGACCAACGTTGGAATGCAACGATACAACATTGGAGACCTTACCAAAGTAAACGACCGAGAGGAAGACCACAGATGAGATGGGTTGATGATATTAAAAGAGTAGCCGGAACGAATTGGAAATATGTTGCTCAGGATAGAGACCGATGGAAGGAGTTGGGAGAGGCCTATGTCCAAACGTGGACGATAGAAGGCTAAGAAGAAGAAGAAGAGAGTGTATTGTTTTGATGTTATTATCAGTATACTTTGAAAACAGCAGTATTGTAAATTGTTACTGAGAATATGTAAAAATTAGGAATTTATATTTTAAATGCTAATAAAGTTTTTAAACATATTTAATTTTGTAGAAAGGAAACTGAGGAATTTAAAATAGTACAAAATGCTAATTAACATGTTATCTTTTCTACATTAGTTTCAATGCAAGGTGTTGGTTGCAGTTGCAAACTTATTAAATCTGAAAATTATTTTAATTAAATGCACATCTGAAAAGTACTCCTACTTACATATAGTAGAGAGGAAATGAATATAAAAAATGCACATGACAATTTTATATTACAGCTTACTTAATTTAAAAATTAATGATTATTAAGTATAAAAATAAGGGGGAAAACTCTTTACAAAATTAAATTATCAGTGAGAAAAATGACATTTTTTTATGTACAACCTGTCTGAAGTTTGGAGTGAGTTTAGTGCAACTGAGTCTCATTAGTGAGTTGAGATATTCATCTGTTAAGGGAGATCGCTACCGATTTTTAATAAAGTTTATTCTTGATAAAGCGGCTTCGCACACATAAGTTGAGCCAAACATAGTACACAATTTCATGTCCAAACATTTTCAAAATTGCCAAACATTAGGTATAATCTGAATTTATTGACGGTCCGTAAAAAACTAGCTCACGGTCCGGATGCGGACCGCGGTCCGCTAATTGGTGACCCCTGTACTATGGGATCACTAACACAAGAATTTTACTGTCACCACTGCGTGTGGTTGTCTTTTAAAAGACGGATCACTTGATATTACTTTTTTGGGACGGATATTCTTAAGTATGTAGTTCTTAACTAAATGTCAGTGGCTTCGTCTCGGGTTAATACCATATTATATTTTGATGAAGTTATCTAAAACTTAAAACATCCTTTTATTAAAAATGTCCTAATTGTATTACACATTGCTTCTCTCCTTCGTCTCCTTCCAATGCGACGAAGATCCTGGAGGACTTCCTTCACAAATGTGACGATAGCATCCCAAGCTGGGTCTAGGACGTTTCATCGCCGCCAGTTCATCGCCGCCGTTTCGATGCCGCCAGTTCATCGCCGGCCGATTCATCGCCGGCCGTTTCGATGCCGCCGGTTCATCGCCAGTCAGTTAATCGCTAACTGATAATTTCCGAATTTTCGACCAATTTTCGACAGTTACATTTATTATTTATTTTTAGTATTAATTAGGAATTCTAGGAAATGCGAGATATGACCATTCCCGTTGCCATACTTAATCTTTTAATAGACTTTTAAACTTTTATAATATAAAATATATAATTTCACACTACAAATTTAATACTGTTTAGTATCAAGACAAAGAAGACCTGGAGTATATGGCTAGAAAACTAATGGAAGAGTACAAAAAATGGGGCCTCGAAGTAAATGTCCAAAAAACACAATATCTTTGCGTAGGAGGAGAAAATAATCCAGATGACCTCGACTTAGAAGATGAAACTATTAAGAAATGTGACCAATGTACATATTTGGGGGTAAAACTGACAAAGACAGGACGAAGTGATGAAGCCATAAAAGACAGAATAACCAAAGGAAAACAAGTTATAGGTGCGTTGAATTCAGTATTATGGCAAAAAAATATAAGACCGGAAACGAAAAAACGAATATATAATACCATATTAAAACCAGTAATCGTCTATGGCTCAGAAGTGTGGCAGTTATCACAAAAACTTAAAGGTAACCTATTGGCAGTTGAAATGGATTTTTGGAGGAGAGCAGCGGGAAAGTCTAGATTAGAACATGTGAAAAATGAGGACATCAGGAGACAAATGAAAGTACAAAGATCAATTATAGAAGACATCGAAAAACAACAACTAATATGGTACGGACATGTTAGACGTATGGGGGAAGAAAGACTACCCAAAAAGATATTAGAATGGGTACCACCAGAGAAAAGAAAACGAGGACGACCACCAACAACATGGATCCAAGGAATCTCAAAAGCAATGTCAGCAAGAAATCTATCTGAAGAAGACTGGCAGAATAGACAGGCTTGGCGAACGGGAACCCAAAGGCGTATTACGCTGTGAACGGGATATATATATATATATATATATATATCAAATTTAGGGGAAGTAGAAATAGAACAGTAAATTAATATAATAATATTTTTTATCTATTTATTTGTCATAAGTTTTGAACTGGATTTAACGTCGTGTCGTGTCATCTCCCATAATACAAGATCAACCGACTAACTGGCGATGAAACGGCCGGCGATGAAACGGCCGGCGATGAAATGGACTGGCGATAAACCGGCGGCATCGAAACGGCGGCGATGAACCGGCGGCGATGAAACGTCCCATTCCGTCCCAAGCTGCATGCGATGAAAGCATTTCTCCTACTGAGGTCTCTGGTCGAATTTTCTGTTTGATAACCATTGAAAAGAGCACACAAGAAAAAGAGGTGCTCTGCATCTTCACCTTAACTGAACCCGATACAGGACGGGAGCTCTGAGCTCTGGCGAACCGTCGTATTTAAAGCGATAAAGATATGCTCGAAAGCGACGTTCCTGAGAGCATCTGTGTCAGATAGTACAGTTCACCAAACATAGCTGAAAGTGTGAAAATAACCACGCTCATGATGCGCATTCGGCATACGACGGACTTATCACTCGCGCTGACGGTCCATTCCGTTTGTATGTGCGTTCTCATTTCATTGTTCGCGCAGGCAATGAGAATTTCACACTTTCAACTATGTTTGGTGAACTGTAGTTGACCTCGCTATGTTAAGTTTCAGCCAGATATTGATCTGTCGTATAAGACAATGCGTCCACCTGCTCCTTGTTGCGGAATCCCACTGTATGTGCCACCGACGCGTAGGTACTGTTTTACCGTTGTCTTCTTCTAAGTTCATAAAACTACAATGTAGTTGTAGCTGATTCCCTTTGCCTATAAAAAGGTTCTTCCTTTCTTCAGCTAGCACTCCAATGGGTAGTACCCCGACTGTATCGTATCAGGGGTGGCCAAACTGTGGCAACAAATATAAAAGACTAAGCGTAACATCAGGACTTGGCCAAGGAGACCCCTTATCACTGTTGCTATTCAGTTTGGCCTTAGAATATCTAATAAGTAAAATATCATCTGAGCTGACAGGAGGATTTGCAAATCAAGGATCAAAACAATTGTTGGCCTTTGCTGATGATATAGGTGCAGTCGATCATTCTACAAGAGACGTGAGAGAGGTGCTTTCACAACTCGAGGAAGAAACAGGTAGTCTGGGCCTTCGAATAATTAATGAAGAGAAAACGAAAACATGCTAGTAACCAAAAATCTAAGATCAAGAGTTAGGTAGAACATAACTATTAATGACCACAACTTCGAAGTAGTAAAAGAGTTTAAATATCTAGGAACGGTAATCACAGATGACAATCACATTATAAAAAGAGGTCTTAGCAAGGATAGCTGCGTGGAATAGAGCATTATGCTCCCTATCATCATTACTAAGATCTAAGCTGCTAAAAAAACAATATAAATTCAGACTATACAGCCAATTATTCGCCAAATTGTTAAATATGGAAGTGAAACTTGGACTCTACATCAGAGGGAAATAAACCTTCAGATGCAAATCCAGTAATGGATGTTAGCGATCGCATTTTTCATTAACTCTCTGTTTCTTGCAAAACGTATCAGAGATTGATTGTCGTTAATCCCTGTCCATTGCCTTATGTTTCGGAGCCAGGACATTTTCTTGCGTCCCATTCCTCTCTTGCCTTAAATTTTACCCTCGATTATAAGTTGGAGGAACTGGTATTTTTCATTTCGCATGGTGCGACCTTGATACACAGTTTTCCTTTTCTTGATGGTTTCGAAAAGTTGGCGTTCTTGGTTGATTCTTTTAAGGACATCTACATTTGTGACTTTCGCTGTCCATGGTATCTTTAGTATATGGCGATAAAGCCACATTTCGAAAGCTTCTAATCTGCTTATATCCCATGGTTTTGAGTGTCTAGCCCTCTACGCCATATAGCAGCACCGACTGACTATATGTAGCACTTAGTAAACCTTAGTCTCAGTTGAAGATCGAACTCTGAACAGGTCAGTAGCTTCCTGAATTTTACGAAAGCTTGTCGAGCTTGCTCAATGCGACCTTTTACTTCCCTGTCCGATGCCCAGTCTTCAAAAAGCCACGTTCCCAGGTATTTAAATTTGCTCACTTTTTCAATGGACTTGGTATTCAGTGTTATGGTGGAGTTTTAAAGTGTATCCATGTTTCTGGAGATGATCATGAATTTGGTCTTTTTGGTATTAATCTCTAATCTCTTACTGTATTCTCCGATTATAGTGACAAGTTGTTGAAGATCGGCTATGTTGTCACAAATTAAATAAATAAGCTACTGGTATTTAAAAGCAAAGTCCTCAGAATGATATTTGGTCCTCAAAGAGATGAATTGACAGGAGAGTGATACTGAAAACATCGTCAGACATACAAAAGCTAAGATAAGATGGGCAGGTCATGTGGTAGATCAGAGGAAGACATAGTGTTAAAGACGGTGTTTTTTGAGAGGCGATAGAAGATCAATAGGCCATCCCAGCAAAAGTTGGAAGGAGATGATGAAGAATCGAAGTATCCTAAATTAGTAAAGGCTGCTAGTTACCCATTTCGTAACAAACTATCTAAATATGTAATAATTATATAAAATCACTTACGTAAAACTGACTGGTATCAACATTGTACTTATTTCTCACAAATTTCTTAAGTACATCGACTCTACACATTCCTGGACACTGAAGATATCTTTTCATAAGAGCCTGGCTCTCCTCCAAGGATAGCTGATCTGCTTTATCAAGACCATTTCGTGTAACGGGCAGCTTGATAGCTCCGGGAGCCGAGTCAGCACTGTAACAAAAGATAATTTATATTACAACCAGGAAAAACCAATAAACATACTTATTTAATATATTCCTTATAATAATACTTAATACAATCTCAAGACGAGACCACAAACAGCGAAAAGAGGAAAAAATAAATTATTATTCAATCTCAATGTGGGACTTTGTCTTTTTAAGGTTATAATTCATTCACAACACATTTTTTTGGAATATTCGTAAATTTGTATTTTATTTTTACATCATAAATCATAACATTCAGTGTTAGGCAACATATTTTTTATGACTGACAAATTATGGTAAACAAGGTTATTCGTTTTGGTCACAGAAATATAATCTGCTGCATTATTTTCGTATATAATATCACAAGAGAGAAAATTTTGCCGGCAATATTTTCGACTGGTATGAAAGTTTGTTACCTGGCAATTTTCGCGAATTAAATTTTGGCTTAAATCACGAGACGTCAGTCGAGTGATTTTGTCAAAATTTCATAAGCGAAAATTACCAAAAGGCAACGAACTTGAATGAAACCAGGAGAAAATTTTGCCGGTAAATAATTTTCTCTCGAATGATATTCGACAAGACTATTTCACGAGACAATTAATGCACCATATCAACGAAATATAATCTTTATTTATTTGTTATTACCAGACACTTTCGTGACGGATCTGTCACAATTTTGTCGCTGAGAAATCACGTCGCTAAGGAGTTTTGACAGTAGAAAACGATGCGTTGCTATGACGTTTTATCAGTTAAAAACAGTCTAGTGAAATAGTCTACAAATAAAAAATAAATATGGGGTAACAATAATGTCTACTTTGTAGTGTCGAAGACACCATAAATTTTTGATGACTATGTAGGATTTAGTTAATTTATATTCAAAAAACTTGGGCTCAACCGGGATTTGAACCCGGGACCTCTCGCACCCAAAGCGAGAATCATACCCCTAGACCATTGAGCCGCAATACTCGTCTTAATTTTACTTTTTATACGATGACCTCGATTGTTTAAAACCTAATTAAAAATGAATATAAAATCATAATACATATACAAAAAACTTTCTCTTCTTTTAATCCTGCATAAAATTTACAATTCAATGAAATCTTTCACTAGTATGGCGGCTCAATGGTCTAGGGGTATGATTCTCGCTTTGGGTGCGAGAGGTCCCGGGTTCACATCCCGGTTGAGCCCAATTTTTTGCACTTATTTTAATATTAAATAAATATTTTTTAAAATTAGAATAATAAATATATTTGATAAATTAAACTATTATCAACATCTATAAATAACAGGCCAAAACAAAAATACTTATCTTTAAAAATGTATTGGAATTTAATGTTATCGTAATAGGTTGATAAGGCATCCAACTAATAATACCTTGAATGATTTCTTTTTAAGAATTTGAAGATTAAACAGAAACAAAGGTTTTAAGTTTAGACATAAATCGTCAAGCAAATCAGGCAAGTACAGTCAACTCTCGTTTATCCGTGAGTTGGGTGGTACGTTGTCGCGGATAAGCCGCGATAAATGGAAGTCAAATACATAAATGCAAAAAATAAAAATAAAAACCCAAAGTCACGCGTATTTGTTAGTTACTTTACACTGCAACAATAAAATATTACATTTCTGCTTATAATAATAAATCATTAGATGTAATTAGAGGGAATAAACTACAATTTTCTTTAAACTCATATATATTTATATGTCGCGGATAAACGGGAGTTGGTTGACTATATTATGTAGTTTGTAAATTTTACAAAGGAAATTCAGTACTTGCCAGATAGGAACTATCTCCTATCGCATCTTTCGTCTTTTAGAAGGATGGCGACAAGCTAATGTGAATAGGCATAATAATAATAATAATAAGAATAAGTATGCTTGATAAAGAGTATGCTTGAGGATGGCAACTACAAGCTATACTGGGACCGCAGTGTGCTCACAGACCAAACAGTGGCACATAATAGACCAGATCTCGTACTAGTTAATAAATTAACAAGACAAACAACACTAATTGATGTGGCGATACCTAACAACAAACAACAATAATCTACGTAGTAAATTTACTGAAAAGATCGCCAAGTATAGAGATCTGGAAATTCAAATACGGAGACAATGGAGAATGCAAAGTACCCAGACGATACCTATTGTTATGTCTACTACTGGAGTCATTCCGAAGACCCTCCTCGAAAGCATAAAAAAGCTGGGTCTCAATGAACATATTTATAAGACCATGCAGAAAGCTGTACTACTTGCGACGGCCAGAAGTGTAAGAAAATTTTTGGGAGATACACCTGCATTCCAAGTCACCTAGGGCTCGATAACACAGAAAGAGTCCCACCAGAGCTCAATCCTTTTGATACCGTAGGTATCTGGGATGAGTCAATTTTCCCCTCAGAGGGAGTGTGAGCCGTATGGCTAAATCTGGATAATAATAATATCATATGGCTTTTTGGCCGGGGAGATCCTTTCGGACAGGTTCCTGCGCCACTTGCATCTTTAACCCTGTTTGAAGTAGCTCACACTAGCCAAGGGGGACCGACGGCTTAACGTACGTACCCTCCGAAGCACGATGAACGGCTCGTATCATTTTGAGAAATGAAAATGAAAAACATATCTACAAGAGATAAAACTGTAGAATAGTATTGTGACGCATCTAGACCCTAATTTACCGCCGAAAATTTCGGCCTATTTTTTGTAGACAATTTTCTGTCTACCTAAGCGAGGATATTTATTTATGACCTGTCTTTGATTGATTTATGTGTGTAAAGATTCTTTATTATTCTAAAAAAAGATGTGTACATTGTAAACACTTCCGTAATAATCTTTTTTATTCGAAAGATTTCTAGAGGGTATATAATATTGTAATAGGGTATATAAGACGTTTCTGAATTAGTCAGATACTCAGTCAGTGTTGTATACTCTCGAGGTCGGTCTAACATATAAATTGTATTTTGAGATTATTATTTGTTTTTAGTATTAGTTGCTTTGTGTTTTTAAATAAAATAATATGAATTCAGTCTTTTTATTTAAATAAAAATATAAGTTAGTGTCTAAAAAATAAATAAGCAAATATAATAATAATTCAGAAAAGTCACTCTCGCATAATAGTATTTATTTAAATAAAGAGAAATCAATTTCTACAAAAAAGACGAGGAATAAATAACACGCAGCGTTTGCAAATTAATTATTCTGGCGCTACCCGAAACCAATCCTTCATTAATCCACAATGAAATATGATATTATCCTACTTAGGTACATTGCGAAGATACCCGGTGAGTATAGAAAGTTTTATTAATATTGAAAAAAATATATATTCAAGTATAAACAGTCAAGTAAGAGCGTTTTGTAATAAGAAAAAAGATAGTTTTTTTAATAAAAAATTGTATTTTGAAAATTCCCATTTAATTTGGAACTCGGTAAGTAAATTTATTACAGAGTTTGTTTTAATATTTGTTTATTTAACTCCAACAAGTTTTTGTAGTTTCTCTTATGATTAATACCACATTAATAATTTTATAATTTTATTATACAGGGTGTTTCACTGGGAAACGGAAATACTTAAATGGTGAATAGAGGTATTACATATATAATATAATATATAAATATTTCACTGAGGTGGTACTAGATATACCTACTATTTTTATTTATCGCTCCTCCGATTTTTATAAGTGAGTTCCAGGGTGTTTTATCGATTTTGCCAATATTTTTTTGAATACATAACTTTAAAACCACCTTGTATATTTTTCTGGTATTTGGTACACATGTCTCATTTAGAACGCAAAAGACCCAACTACTAATCACAGGAAAAATCCTGGTCCGGATTAACAGAAAATAGAAAGTCATATGACCTTGAAACAACACCCTGCATACAGAAATTTTCAAAATCCGTTAGCGTATTTGAAAAGAGCACAAAAACGAGTGTTTATATGTTCGCTTTAATGTTTTGCGCAGACACAATGACTTTAATTTTGAAATTATATTGAACATCTTAAAAACTCTCAGATTAAAAAGCAGGTATTATTAACTTTTAATAATAAATTATTAAAATTAATGAATAAATACTCTTTTCAAAATAATTAATACTTATTTACTACATTGGAACGACCCACTTACTAATCACAAGAAAAATCCAGGTCCAAATTAACAAAAAATATAAAATGACCTTGAAACAACATTCCGTAGGATTGAAATTTTAAAAATTCGTTTGCACATGTGAAAAGAACACAAAAAAGCAGTAGATCGCTTTAATTTTTTGCGTAGACATATCGAAATTTTTGTTATATGTGTTCTCAAAGTTCTTAATATGTAATAATAAGTTTGTGTGTATCAATGTCTCAGACTTTTAATCACAGAGTTCTTTTCTTCCTGGACACCTTCCGGATAGTTTTTCCTAGATGTAACAAGTTGTAGTTTTTTCCGGGTGTATCATTACAAGCGCGAAATAGTTAATTATCTAGTTTTAATGGTTTCTTTCTGAAGTTCCTTAAAATTATGTTTCTTCTAAAAGCTTTACGTTACGATTATTGTGGTTTATTCCTAATTATATTATAGTAGATAATGTACAACATAATACCACAAGATTAGTTTGCTAAATGATATTAAAGAACCTTCCAGAAGAACCAAAACGAAAAAGTCAGAAGCAATTCTTATCATTCATCTTTTTTTTTTGAAATAATTATTGTATACGAAACAGCATAGCAAAACGAGAAATGGTGTCCCAATATCGAAACATTACACTCTTTAAATTATGTATCATTATCAAGGAAATGTTAAATCAATCCATTAACTATGATGAGGGACGCTCTTATCGATTTGTTGTCCGCAGGTATCAATAGACAGCCCTACAAGTTTCTGTCGGATAATAAGATAAAGTTGACAAATTGACTAATTAAATGCGAAGTTCTGCTACCATTGAAGTAGGTATGGGACGTAATTATAACTTACAATTTAGTATAAGTTTTGTTGATAAAATACCCACATTAAAAAGCACAAAAAAATTATTTAATAAATCATTATAATTTAAGATGCAGATTCGTTTAACTGATCAAAATAATGGACAAAACAAGAAAAGGACTTAATAATATCTAAACAAGTAAACTAAAACTATTAAACACATTAAACACGTTTACTATTGCCACATATTCATCTGAGACATGGACGTTAAAAGTCGCTAACAAAAGAAAAATAGATGGACTTACAGAAAAATATTAATACTAATATCATATACATAACATCCCACCAACATTTCAATTATAAAGCAACTAAAAGATAATAAAAATACTTCGAACATAGAGCAAGAAGAACAGAAAGCCTAGAAAAACTGATCTTCGAAGGGTGGACCAAACCAAAGGAATTATTTGCCATAGTCTACATGAAGCTTTCCTAGTAGCCCAGAACAGAGAAGTATGGAAACCCACACGATCCAGAAGATTAACACATAATGTCACTATACTTTTTCGAGATCATACGTTCATATAGAGATCATTATCTATTCATATTATTAATACATATTAACCTTTCTCATTTGTATTGGTTTATCGTAACTGCACTTCGCTGAATATCTTCGTCCCATTCCATTACATTATATTGTCTCCAGGTGCAATAAATACCTTTATATGATCTTTCATCTACATATTTTTGTAACGTCTACTCCAATTCCATTTTAGTTTTAGAGTGAGTTCCATAGCATTTGTTGTTCTAATTTTGCTACTCATTCTGTGACTCTATTCATTTTTATTTCTAATCTGCAATAAAATAGCATATATGTATTTCCATGGACGGGTCCCCAGAAGAACGGGGACTATGGAACTATTCGTGCTAGAAAGAAAGGTAGGGCCGAAGACCAAGAGGAAAACGATGGGCAGACCAAATGAAGAATCTGGTGGGAAAATCCCTACATGAAGCCGTCCGTCTAGCACAGGATAGCAGTCAATGGCAACAGCAAGCTAACAATATTTAGAGTATCACCACTTTCGGATAACAATGAGGAGAAGGAGGAGGTATTTATCTAGGTAATATAAAAATATATAGACAATTATTCTAAAAAATTTTAAAATATACATAATTTCCTACACTTTATTTTCCCGTAAGTTACAGAGATATAGTTAAATGTTTTTTTAAAAACTAAGTTTTCAATCTAATGGCATATAAAACAACATTATGTTACTCTACATCCCACCAGACTGAAAACAATGGGAACCTTCTTTGGTTACACCTCCGAGGCTTCTACAATTTGCAAGCCATAACGGATGCTGAGACTAAGGAAGATGAGAAAATTTTACAATTTCTAATTCACGTCCCATCTGCTCAGCGCGGTAAAGTTCCAATGGTTCCCTTCGTACTCCAATCAGAGTAAACTTGTAAATCAAAAATGAATAACCATTTTCAATTTCGTTGCAAAACGAAAATACAGCCGCACCATATTCTAGTCCAATCATTTGAAATGGTTATTCATTTTTGGTTGGAATATTGGTTATAAGTTGGTTATTCATTGGAATTGAAAATGGTTATTCATTTTTGTTTTTTTTTTTAATTTTCGTCATCTCAATATTCAATCATCTATCATCCTTTTTCTAATAAAGGACACGAGCAAGACACTGTTATAAACAACCATAAAAAAGGCAAAAAGTATAAAATAGGTGCGCCGTACTTTCACTGGCTTTAAAAAGAAACCATTTAAATCTCCTTTGCAATTGCCAAGTACCAATTAGAAGTGAGCACGGGATGCTTATGACGTTTCGATTTCACCTTTTTGGTAAGTCCTTTCAGAAGCGTAACCATAAATTGGTACTACGGGAGATACAAAGAAAAAAAATTAGATAATCTTATATTTCGACCAGACGGGTCATAATTATTAGTTTAACTGATTAATCGTGATATGGAAATTTTTTCTTTTATTATTGGCAACCAAAGCCTGATATATTCTGCTGATGAAGGATAATGTTTTCTTCGTTAAGTAGGATAAGAGCTGCTTCCTTGACTTTTCTCCTTTACCTCTTCATTGGTGCTAAATTTCTTTCCAGCGAGCATTCTTTTGAGTTCAACGAACAAGTGGTAGTGGCTGGTAGCCATATCTGGTGAATACGGTGAATCTGGTGAATTACGTTGCGTTAATACCCGTCTTTTTTTTTACTTTTTTTCTGTACATATTATGTACATATTTCTATTTCGCAAAGTGCGTCTCAACACGTTCCGTCGGATTGTTTCTTTACGAAAAACTGAACATCACACTCGTATATAAATCATCATTCTTTATGGGTATATTAAAAAGGTAACGAAATCGCAGGATTTACAACGAACGCAAACGGCTTTATTTGACGAGAAAGGATTTGTAAGGATAATAGTAGGGATATGTTTCGTCCATTCCGCATAACGAGGGCCAGTTTAATGCACCGACCGAAGTCCATAACCTGCAAAGACCCTTCCAACGTAATATCCTACTGACATTTTTGAAATAATATAAATTCCACAGCTTCTAGAATATGAAGTAACGGGAAATATGATTAATTAAATTTGAATATTCACGAGATAAACACTTTTATTAAAGTGGGCTTAACAAATTTTGGATACTTAATAATAAATAATCTATGTCATTGGAAATTATTTACTACAAATAAATATAGTAATTAAAGAGAATGATCATAATATATGTGCAACTTACTTTCAGATATGCATATGCCTTCACATTTACAGTGCACAGAAATAAGTGTTCCCCCCCCCCCATTAACTTATTCATTTTTAGTACTTAAGCAAAACACTTGGACAGGTCCATTTTTAAAATAATCATATTATATTATAGCATCAATATTTCGAACTTTAGCGCACTGTATATGTATAACCTCTAATGGATTCTGTGATCTGCCGGGAGGGCAATAAGCGTTTGCCGTGACATATGTGAGACTGACATGTAGAGTATCGTGTTTTTTTGGCTGTGAGTATATTTATGAGTGTTCATATTTCTTTACAAGCTAAAACTCATCTGGGTCCCGTAGACATGGTAGCAGGCGTTTGAGACTACGAGCTTCGTTGTCATCGGACTCATTTAGACAGTTGGCCAACACGTTAGGGCGCACGGACTCTTTCACTATAAAGGTACGTATCCATACGTGGGTGCTCCGTGCTCGGTGTAGCTGCTCAAATGGATACGGCATGCGCTCCCCTATATATAAACCGCAAACCGGTTGAATCAAAGAGGGTGAGCGCCGAGCGGCGAGCACCAACGTATCCACTATGTGGAGCTGATACGTACCTTTACGAACACTAAATTGGTAGATGACTTCCTTGATGGATTCCAGCTTGATGTCGGCGTCGTGTAGAATGACCCTATTGGGGATGTAGAATGGTGCATCAACTATGGCTCGCAACACTTTGTTTTGAAATCTTTGAAGGATGTCAATGCTGGAGTTACTAGCGATTCCCTAAAGTTGTATACCATAGGTCCACACACGATTGAGAATGGCCTTATATAGCCGTAATTTATTAGCTAATGGTAATTCAGATTTGCATCCAATGAGCCAATACATTTTGCTAAATTTAAGGCCTAGCTGTTTTCTTCTGGTGAATATATGCTTCTTCCAAGATATTTAGCTTGTGGGAGTGGGCAGTTGTTGATTTTTACTGGTGGTTTCTCTACGTAAAGTGGATGTCACTTGTATAGATTTCGATTCATTAACCCTGATACGCCATGTTTTTAGCCACTTTTGGATTTTGTAAGGTTTGTCAGAAGGTTCTTTGAGGCTGAGGCCGGACGGTGTCAGTTGCAGACCGTGTCATCAGAGAATGTTGCTACAGTGTTGGTTATTGTTGTTGGCAGATCAACTGTTTAAAAGAGGAACAATATAGGTCTCAAGACGCTACCTTGTGGAACGCCAGAATATATTGGATGTAATTCAGTAAGTTCACTCCCCAGTTTCACGAAGAAATGTCTGTCTGATAGGTAAGATTTTATTAGTAGATAGTGAGGATAGGGTAAGAGGGCTTTCAATTTAAATTGTAGCTCGCTTTGTCAAACACCTGCGATATATCCAAGAACAATATCTGAATAATATCTTTTACCGATCAGATCCCTGAAAATTTGGACTCTCAATTGGAACACTGACATCAAAAACATCTTAGACAGGATAAAGAATAGAGCCAGACTCCTTGGAGCGTTATCTGGAAAGGTTGGAGGTACCTCCAGTAAGACTCTCTTACACACAAACAAAACTTACATAAGGCCAACTACCGAACATGTCTCTATGCCTTACTTAACGACGTTCTACACCTTCGTTGCGGGGTATGCCTCTCAGAAGAAAGAGGGGGAAACTTATATGCAAGCGAAAGTTGGTAACAATGCAGTATTTTCACTTTTATTTAATAATGGCACGGTAAACAATCCTCATTTTTTAATATGTTATTCCTTACAGAAAAACCTTTAATTTAAGCATAAATAATTAAAAATCGTAAATTTGGGTCAAAAGTTATTAACTTTTTAAGAATTCCCATAAGACCCCATGTTAAAACTTAACTTTGATCCTTAATAGTAATTAAACGGCACGGTAAAACAATTTTTAAAAAATCAAGTCTTAGTTTTTTGAAGTAAACTATAACATACTAAAATTTCATGCAAATCCTTAATTCTTTGCCGAAGGTGTAGAACGTCGCTTAATACACGCCACAACTACGCCATCGTGGCTACTAAACGTATAATCCTCAGAAAGTTTCTGAGAAAGGTGTTGTCGTATCCGTCGGCATTAGTACATCCACTCGCAAAAATTCACCCTATACAGGAGAGAATTCATTCTCTTACCAGAAAATACGTACTACGTACGATACCAGGCTCGAAGAACAGAGCTACAAACGCCTTAAAAGTTCCATGCAACCGATTAGGTTATATACTCACCAGAAGACCCAGTAATAAAATTCCCTCCAGCCAATCTTCTACAATTGGCCAGAAACGAACTTCCTGATGAGTATTATGACATCTTAGTGCAATTTCCATTAATATATCGCAAATAACTTAAGCTGCGTCCCACAATTCTTCACCTCACCTTACAGTCCTACAAGACTTCTGTGCTAAACTAGCAGTTTTTCTTCTCCACTGTGCGTTACTCTGCAATGCCCCCCTCATACGCCCATGCAAAAAAGGGAGATACCGCACGTTAGTTGAAGAGGCCTAGGCCTAAACGAGGTATAAATAACGCGACCCGATCCGAACATCGACTATGATGAATGCATTTTTAAGCCTACACTTACACCATGGTATAAAGCACAGAGTTGATTATG
This sequence comes from Diabrotica virgifera virgifera, assembly GCF_917563875.1. Lineage (NCBI taxonomy): Eukaryota > Metazoa > Arthropoda > Insecta > Coleoptera > Chrysomelidae > Diabrotica > Diabrotica virgifera. The sequence goes on along the minus strand of NC_065449.1, from coordinate 65,257,591 downwards.
TAAGTCTCTTATCTTATGTAAGTTCACCATCCACATTAATACAAGAATAATGAATAATAATAAGAACAGTCCTTTTTAAATAAGAATTTAGCTACGTTTCTGACTGCATCTAATCCTTAAACGGTTTCAGTAACGGCGATGTACTTAGATGGAAAAAAGATTACTGTGATCCAACAATTACACAAACGTTCACGTTCTACACAAGTTAATTGATTAATTACGGATTGTAAAAAAGTTTATGTGAAACTGCACATGCACACGTTACAAATGATTGACAAATCTCTTCTTTGAACGTAAAATAACGCATGTTGTTAAGTCTCTTTGTGAAAATGACATTTTTAGTAGCCATAGCCATTCAAATGTATTCGCAGAAGAAATCTTTTGTGTCTGAACAATCATTGCTGTTAACGTTTAATCTACAGTACCTATCTAGCATGTCTATATCTATTGTATAAATAATTAATACATAATATGACGAGACAACATTGTATTTAACACTATTTTGTTTGTAGCTACATAGGAGTTCTAAACGATGATTGGTCAAGCAGAAATATACAATAGGTAAATTAGACGTTTGCACATTTTTGAGTATACTCTTGAAATTGTGTGATAAAATAAAGCGAGTGCAGATTGTAACGTTATAAACATCACATTTTTATTAAATTATACACTCACCGGCACAAAATTCCACCACCCAAAATGTTTGATTAAGTTTGACAATCTGTAACTTTATTATATGTAGGTAGGTACTCCGATTTTCAAGATTCTTGCATCAGTTTGCAGGTACATACATGTCGTATTCATGTCGTTTGTTATTGTTCCAGTAACAAAATTTTTTTGCTTAGATGACATTATACGGGGGTGAATGGAAGCGTTGTTTTTTCTCCTGATTTAAAAAAATTCTGTGGAAAAATTGGAGGGCCGATTTTGTTTCATATTCCTTTTGTATTATCCTGAAGGTATTACATACTAAGGTTTTGTTTTTTTAATTATCCAAATATCTCTTTTCTTGTAAGAGCAGTAATAAAAACACTGCTTTGAAGGTTTATTTTTAATTAAAAATATCAAACGTACTAAAATTAACAAAACAAAACAAAATTTACAACAAAACAAAACAATTCAATAGCGGGCACGTCCACCTTTTGCAGCAACGACTGCTCGCAATCTGTTTAGCATCGATTAAAGATGTGTTATACGCCAGGGCAGATAAATAAAAATGAGCGATTTCAGGGTAAAAATCAATACAGGTATTTGAAGGTGCTAAATCGTAGGGGGGACATAGTTAACTAAAAATACATACAGAGGTACTCGCAAATCAACCTCAGTTTTTTTATAAACAAAGGCTAAAGTCAGAAAATATTGTTTTTTGCCTGTAGCATTTTTTGTATCATGTTTACAGCAAAAGTTGTATTATGAAAGTTGTGTATCATAAAAAAACGATTAATTTTAATTTTGATTAGTTAAAATTGATAAATAATTAACCGAGATAATTACAAAAAACCACATTTTTTGCACTATTTTGTAAGTGTTAATAACTTTTACTAAATAAGCCCTAAGGAACAAATTGTACCTTAATTATGAGGATATTATGTGCCTTTATTAGAGTGCAAAGTATCAAGAAGATCGTTTTGTTAGTTTACGAGTTACGTTAATTGTTTATCCAAAACATTGAATGTTTAAACATTTATTGTTGCCCAAGGAGTATTTTCAGAGCTTTTTAGCAAAGTGAAATGAGTTTTTAAAGACTCAAACTACTAAGAAATTAAAAAAAATGATACATTTATTATTTAAATGTTCTTAAACAAGTCGTTTAATAAATAGCGAGTTTTTTCCTTATAAACATTTAGAATAACTTTGTTATTTTTCACGACAAATAATTATAATTAGTTGTATCAGAAAAGTGGTAAAAAAACACACATTAAAAACTAAAAATAAACTTTCTATGACTAATAATACCCAAGTTATACTTTTTTTTTTGAAAAATCATATCTGTATTGTTTATAAATATTAAGAGTCGAAATTCGCAAAAAATCATAATAGACATCTATATTTTACATTGCAATTAATAACTTACAGTATATCTTCTATTTAAAATGAATAATAACCCTTTAAAATAAAGGTACTCGAGCTGACTTAACTGGGACCGTGTGATGGGGGAAGGATCTCTGAGTCCGCTTTCGCGCTTCGAGATTTTGGTATTGAAAGTTCAAATTGGAGCACGTGAAAAATTTTACAATAACTCCGCTTCCAGAGAACGTAGAGCCTTCATTTTTTTTTAATTGGGGTAACTGGACGAAATAATAACGACTAGCTAATTTCAATTCACCGGAAAAATCGGGAAATTCTGGAAAATGGACTTTTTTTATTCAACATTCATTTACAACGTTGACACTAATATATTTCAATTTTCATAACATATTATAAATTTGTAAATAAATATTAAATGTATAGTATATATATCTTTATATATACAGGGTGGTTCATCGTATTTGCCCCGGTCTCTGTACGGAAAACGACTTGATATTTAAAAAAAATTCTTGACAGCAATTTACAGGGCAATTAACACTACAATCTAAAACTAATAAAAATTATACAGGGTGCTTCAAAAAAGAGGGGTATATTAAAGTTATATTTTCTCTTATGGAACACCCTACTCGTGAGCCATTTTTGAATTTTCCTTAAATAATAAGCTATATTTTTATAAGTGTTTCCTACACGTAAATACATGGTGTTTTGATTTATTTCGATTTTTATAAGAATGTAAGGTTTAAGAAAAAAAAATTAATATCTACGAATCTAAGAATCGGTGACAAATTTTTTCTTGGATCTTTATAATAGACTATTCAGCATATTGGAACAGATATTTATTGTAATAATATTCATAATTATTTAATCGTACATTTTTAGATTTAAAAATTAATTAAAAACAAAAACATTCAACAAAACTGAAAACATAAACAAAAACATACCTCATTATAGGGCCAAAACTAGTTTTAATGTGTATCTACAAAAACACATAAAAAGTAGGTATGTGTTTTTCCACAATACACCAGGGTAGAAAAATAAATATGAGCGATTTCTGGGTAAAAATCAATACAGGTATTTGAAGGTGCTAAATCGTAGGGGGATATAGTTTATTAATAATACATACAGAGGTACTCGTAAATCGACCTCATTGTTTTATAAACAAAGACCAAAGTCAGAAAATATTAGTTTAGTATAGTTTACAAAATCTCAAGAAGATCTGTTTGTTAGTTTACAAGTTATGTTAAATGTTTATCCCAGACATCGAATGTTTAAACAATCATTGTTGCCCAAGGAGTGTGTTTTCAGAGCTTTTTGGCAAAGTGCAATGACTACTTAAAGACTCAAAGTACTAAGAAAGTTAAAAAAAAATAATATATTTGTTTTTTAAATGTTGTTAAACAAGTCGATAAAAAAATGGTAAGTTTTTTCCTTATAAACAATTAGAATATCATTGTCATTTTTTCTGATAAATAATTATAATTGGATGTGTCAAAAAGCTGGTAAAAAAATGTACATTAAAATGAAAAAAAAACTTTCTAGGACCAATAATAGCCAAGTTATACTTTTTTTTTGAAAAATCACATCTCTATTGTTTATAAATATCAAGAGTTGAAATTTTTGGAGCGTGGTAATAAATATCTATATTTTATATGACAATTGATAAGTACGAAATGTCTTCTATTTAAAACGAGTAATAACCCTTTAAAGTCAAGTTACTCACGCTGACTGAGCTGGGACCGTGTGATATGGAAGAATGTCGGAGTCCAGTTTCTCGCGTTGAGATTTTGCTATAAAAAGTTCAATTTGGAGCGCTTGAAAAATTTTACAATATCTCACCTTCCAGAGAACGTAGAGCCTTTAATTTTTTTTTGGGTAACTCGACGAAAGAATAACAACTAGCTAATTTTCATTGGCCGAAAAAATCGGAAAATTCTGGAAAATGTATTTTTTATTCAACATTAATTTACAACGTTAACACTAATATATTTTGATAAATATTTTCATAAAATATTATAAATTTGTGAATAAATATTAAAATATAATTATAGTATGTATACAGGCTTGTTCATTTTATTCGCTTCGGTGTCGGTATGGAAAACGAATTGATTTAAAAAAAATTCTTCATAGAAATATACAGGGCCATTAACACTACAATTTAAAAATAATATAAATTATACAGGGTGCTTCAAAAAAGAGTGGTATATCAAAGACATATTTTTTATGGAACACCCTACACCTGATGAAATTTTTTAATTTGCCCTTAAACAATAAGCTAGACTATACCTAAATACAGGGTGTTTTGATTTATTTCAAGTTAAAAAAATGTAATGTTTTAGAGAAAAAAATAAACAGGTATTTACGAATCTAAGAATCGGTGACAAATTTTTTTTGGATCTTCATAATAGACTATTTAGCATATTTAAGCAGATTTTTATTGTAACAAAATTTATAATTACATGATCGTACAATTTCAGGTTTAAAAATTAATTGAAAACAAAAACGTTCTCAAATTGAAAAAAAAATGTATAGATTATAATAATTATTGATCTTCGTTAATTCTACACAGTTTTTGTACAGGTTCATCAATTTCTTCCACATTATCCATAATTTCTTAAAATAAATCAATTGTACCGAGCTTTGCATAAATTGCAAAGATGATACTGACGAAAAAAGATGCTGCAACCTTTTGACAGTTATTATAGATGACAAAAGTTAAGTTGAAGAAGATTTGTTTAAAAAAATTAGGGATAATGTTTAAGAAATTAATAAATCTGTTCATAAACTGTGTAGAATTAACGAAGCTCAATAATTATAATCTATACATATACATTTTTTCTTAATTTGAGAATGTTTTTGTTTCCAATTAGTTTTTAAATCTAAAAATGTACGATTAATGGCCGGTTTCACCAACGACGAATAGTAGTTTATTCTATGATTAAAGTTATTCGGCCAATAAACTGACATATCTCCATTTTACTAACGTCAAATAAGACTTATTTTATTTATTTATCAAAAAAATACTTACTCTTTGAGTAAATTGGCAAGTTAATCTGACTGTAAATATTTAGAAGAAAGTAAATTCGCCAGATTCACTTTAAATTATTAAAATTATATTGAAACAAAATATAAACTTAAACATCTAATACATTTTATTCGACTAAGTAATTATAAATTTTGTTACAATAAACATCTGTTTAAATATGCTAAATAGTCTATTATGAAGATCCAAGAAAAAATTGTCACCCATTCTTAGATTCGTAAATATTTATTTTTTTTTAAATTTTACATTTTTCTAAAAATTTAAATAAATTAAAACACCCTGTACTTAGGTATAGTCTAGCTAGCAGCTAGCATATTGTTTCAAATTGAGAAATTCAAAAATTTCATCAGGTATAGGGTGTTTCATAAAAAATATATCTTTGACATACCACTCTTTTTTGAAGCACCCTGTATAATTCATATTATTTTTAGATTGTAGGGTTAATGGCTTTGTATATTTCTATGAAGAATTTTTTTTAAATCAAGTCGTTTTCCGTAGAGACACTGAGGCGAATAAAATGAACAACCCTGTATATAAATAAATATATACATACTATAATTATATTTTAATATTTATTCACAAATTTATAATCTTTTATGAAAATATTTATCAAAATATATTACTGTTAACGTTGTAAATAGAATGTTAAATAAAAAAATCCATTTTCCAGAATTTTCCGATTTTTCCGGTCAATGAAAATTAGCTAGTTGTTATTCTTTCGTCGAGTTACCCCAATTTAAAAAAAAAATTGAAGGCTCTACGTTCTCTGGAAGCTGAGATATTATAAAATTTTTCAAGCGCTCCAAATTGAACTTTCTGTAGCAAAATCTCGACTAGAGAAACTGAACTCCGACATTCTTCCATATCACAAGGTCCCAGCTCAGTCAGCGTGAGTAACTTGACTTTACAGGGTTATTACTCGTTTTAAATAGAAGATATTTCGTACTTATCAATTGTCATATAAAATATAGATATTTATTACCATGCTGTAAAAATTTCAACTCTTAATATTTATAAACAATAGAGATGTGATTTTTCAAAAAAAAAAGTATAACTTGGCTATTATTAGTCCTAGAAAGTTATTTTTTTCATTTTAATGTGCATTTTTTTACCAGATTTTTGACACAACCAATTATAATTATTTATCAGAAAAAATGGCAAAGATATTCTAATTGTTTATAAGGAAAAAACTTACCATTTTTTTATCGACTTGTTTAACAACATTTAAAAACAAATATATTATTTTTTTATCTTTCTTAGTACTTTGAGTCTTTAAGTAGTCCTTGCACCTTGCCAAAAAGCTCTGAAAACACTCTTTGGGCAACAATGATTGTTTAAACATTCGATCTCTGGGATAAACATTTAACATAACTTGTAAACTAACAAACAGATCTTCTTGAGATTTTGTAAACGAATAAAGGCACTTAATTACCTCATGATGAAGGTACAATAAGTTCCTTACGACCTATTTAGTAAAAGTTATTAACATTTCCAAAATAGTGCAAAAAACGTGGTTTTTTGCAATTATCTCGGTTAATTCTTGATGGATTTTAACTTGTAAAAATTCAAATTATTCGTTTTTTTATGATACACAACTTTCATAACAGCACTTTTGCTGTAAATATGATACTAAAATGCTATAGGCAAAAAACAATATTTTCTGACTTTGGCATTTTTTTATAAAAAAATGAGGTCGATTTACGAGTACCTCTGTATGTATTTTTAATTAACTATATCCTCTCTACGATTTAGCACCTTCAAATACCTGTATTGATTTTTTTCCCGTTTTTATTTTTCTACCTTGGTCTATTATCCTTGCCTGGGGAATAGCCCGATATTCCTCTACCAGGGTCATAACGGTACCAAATTTTCTGGAGGTCTAGGATGACGGCAAATAGCTTTATTTAATTCATCCCATAAATGCTCAATAGGATTGAGATCTGGGCTCTATTTTATGAGTCAATCAGTGTTTTTATTTACAAAAAATGGTACAGCTCTTACAAGAAAAGAGATATTCGGATAATTCAAAAAACAAAATTTTAGTGATGCCTCCGGGATAATATGACAGGACTATGAAACCAAATAAGCCATTCCACTTTTCCATAGCATTTTTTAAAGTTAAGAGAAAATACATAGCTTTCATTCACCCCTGTATAATGTCATGCAAGCAAAATTTTTTTGTTACCGGAATAATAGCAAATGATATCAATACATGTAGCTACAAACTGGTGCAAGAATCTTGAAAATCGGAGCACAAATAATAAAGTTATAAATTGTCAAACTTAAAAAAATTTGGGTGGCGGAATTTTGTGCCGGTGAGTGTATTTAAATAGTTGTTTTATTCTAATTTCTATTGAATTTATTAATTTTTTAACTTTCTGTTCTATTTTAGTATTTTTTCTTCAAAAAATAGTTGTTTTTTTTTATTATTTAAATAAAAGCCTATCGTTATCTTGCCCGTATTCAAAGCTAATTTAATCACAGACACATTAATTTTCTGTGCTTCTGTGCCACACTTCATTTGTCAGTTGGCCACTCTGTTCTGTCATGTCAGTTTTCTCTTTAATGGAATTGAAGGGAAATGTTTTTATAATTTTTGTCTCAATTTAAGTTCAAGTTTTCCTTTTAAAATTCATTTATTTCATATATGTATGTAATCTCTTGGGTTGAGTAACATGTTAATATTTGAGTTCATTATATTTAACCAATATTCATAAGTTTTTATTAAATGTTAAAGATCTGGGTAGCTTGTCAGAGTTGCGACTTGAAGTCTGTTATGTAAGGTTCTATCCTCTGGACATTGCAAACCGCATGGGGAGAGTCATGAGATGACTGAAGTTAAATCCAGGAATATTTTAAACATCACATCTATTTTAATACCATAATCTAAACAATTTATAACTTTATATTACCGGGTGTCCACTTATATTTTCCTCCATTTTAACTGCCTATAACTTCTAAACAGTTCAAGATAGAACTATGCGGTTATCGCTGAAATGTTTTATTTTAGTAAAAGTTTTGCCTGAATGGATTGAATTTTTTATATCGCTCTCAAATACGAAAAAAAATGGCGGATTTTTGAAAAAATCATTGTTGACTTTTTTTTTAATGGAACACCCAGTATATTTTTTTGTAAATTGAAAGAAAGGTCATTCACCTATCCAGCGATATAAAGTTTTTCAAAATCGGTTGTCAAATCACTGAGTAATTAATTTTTAAAATGAGAGGTGCAACGTGGATATCACATACCTAAATAACATAACTAACCAAATTGATATTATGTTATGTGATTTCCACATTGCTTCTCTCTTTTTAAAAATTAATTGCTCACTAATTTGACAACCTATTTTTAAAAAATTTATATCGCTGGATAGGTAAATGACCGTTTTTTTTTAATTTTTAGGTAAATGACCATTTTTTATATCGCTTTTAAATAAAAAATGGCGGATTTTTGAAAAAAAACGTTGTTGACTTTTTTTATTAAAACACCCAGTATATTTTTTTTACTTGAAAAAACGGTCATTTACCTATTCAGCGATATAAAATTTTTTAAAATCGGTTGTCAAATGAGTGAGCAATTAATTTTTAAAATGAGCGATGCAATGTGGAAATCACATAACATAATATCAATTTGCTTAGTTATGTTATTTAGGTATGTGATATCCACGTTGCACCTCTCATTTTAAAAATTAATTACTCAGTGATTTGACAACCGATTTTGAAAAACATTATATCGCTGGATAGGTGAATGACCTTTCTTTCAATTTACAAAAAAATATACTGGGTGTTCCATTAAAAAAAATTCAACAACGTTTTTTTCAAAAATCCGCCATTTTTTTCATATTTGAAAGCGATATATATAAAAAATTCAATCCATTCAGACAAAACTTTTACTAAAATAAAAGATTTCAGCGAAAACCGCATATTTTTATCTTGAGCCGTTTAGAAGTTATAGGCAGTTAAAATGGGGGAAAATATAAGTGGACACCCGGTATTGAAAGGATTTTTACCCACATATCTTGGTGGTTCAGGCATGTACTTTGAGCTGTAATAAGCACTGATGATGGAATTAATATTCCAAAAACGTTCTGTGATGTAGCTCTTTTGGGGGGTTTTTATAAATATACCTTTTACAAAGGCATTTAACTAATTTTTTTTGTGATTTATGGTATACAGTCAACTACATGAATTGAATTTCCTCGTGGATTTTTCTTAAAAAATGAATTATTCTATCTACCCTACAGATATTACGTTTATTATTTACGTTAACATATTGACAAAAAATATATATTGTAGGCGTAAACTTTCGAGCCAATGCGTTTTAAATGCATTCATGTTTTTCGAATCCTGAGAAAACTAATAAATATTTTTGAAAAATTTAAACGCAGAATGGAAAATTACATTATTACCGAGGGCCGAAAGTCCCTGAAAACTTCTATAATGTTTATTTTAATAAGTTAAAGTGGTGAAAAAGAAGAGAACATTGAGTGTGATTTTTAATTTCAAATATATCATTCAAAAGAAACTTTTTGTTTATTCTAAGGGACTTTCGGTCCTCGGTAATAATGTAATCTTTCATTATGCGTTTAGGTTTAAATTTATCAAAAATATTTATTAGTTTTTTCAGGATTCGAAAAGAATGAATGTATTTCAAACACATATAAAATGAATGCATTTAAAAAGCATTGGCTCGAAATTTTGCGCCTACGCTCTTGATGTATATCGTAATGTAAAGAATAAACACAATTTTATAGGAGATTCTGATCTTTTTTAGCACAATTCATGTGTACAAAATAGAACACCCCTGCTTTATTTTTGATTCAAAGGAAAGACGTTTTTTCATATCATGAATACAAATCTTCTTTTTTAATTCACTTTAGGAGGCATCAATGACTAATTCATCTCACTTAAAAACGAATAAATCCAAGTTTTCAACCCTTGCTTCGCTCACGACGAAAATTCATTAGAGAGAAACGGGTAGAGTGAGAGAAAGAGACGAAGCGTGTCGGTTGTGCAGATGCATTCGGTTAACATAATGAGAGCCGGAAACCAAGGGCGTGCTATTGACATGTGGGCCACCAGTCATTATTATACCTCGATGTCTCGTTCATAGAAAGGCCACTTCGAGCTCAGGGCATTTTTATTCTTGTTACAGGTCCGGTTGTATGTTGCTTAACATTTTTTATATCAGAAATTCTAGGTTAATTATTATTTAACACTTTACTATTGTTTTATTGATTTCTCTAACGCAAAAGTTCCGTCTACTAAGGGTAGTTTATATATTATTACTCATTATTCAAACACATGTGGAAAGTGACTAAATACACCAAAAGAAGTGTTTGTAAAGGAACATATCAACCTGAGAAAGCTCCGGGCTATGACATAATTACGGGTGAGATGTTGAAAAAACTTCCCCGCAGAGCTATCGTAAAACAAACTAACCTAATTAATGATGAATTCAGATTAAATCGAATATGTATTCTTTTTCTCATGAGCATCTTTCAGTGCGTTACAGTTTTTCGATTTCTTTCTAACGCATGAAATTGTAGGTATGTGACAGAAGAAAAGGCACGTCGGTGATTACAGACAGTTATAACATTTATACTAGTTGTCGATAGATGGCGCTATAATCGAAAAAAAAAATCAAAAGAATTGATTTGATGTATCAAATTACCATTTTATTGTATTAGATATTTGCATATTGTCTTATAATGTTTATGTTTAATCTCTCTTCATACAGATTGTATGTTGTATGCTTTTTCTCATGAGTATCTTTCAATGCGTCACAGTTTTTCGATTTCATTCTAAAGCACTAAATTGTATGTGACAGAAAAAAACGCACGTCGGTGATTAAATTTCATCGGTGACATTTATAACATTTATTCTAGTTGTCAATAGATGGCGCTATAATCGAAAAAAATATTATTTACGAATTATAGAGGATGTAACGAAAATACAGGTCATAAATTAAATCTCATATTCTGAGACCAAAAATAGTTCGAATGAACCTAATTTACCTTAGTACAAATATGCACATAAAAAAGTTACAGCCCTTTGAAGTTACAAAATGAAAATCGATTTTTTCTATTATATCGAAAACTATTAGAGATTTTTTATTGAAAATGGACATGTGGCATTCTTATGGCAGGAACATCTTAAAAAAGAATTATAGTGAAATTTGTGCACCCCATAAACATTTTATGGGGGTTTTGTTCCCTTAAACCCCCCAAACTTTTGTGTACGTTTAAATTAAATTATTATTGTGGTACCATTAGTTAAACTCAATATTTCTAAAACTTTTTTGCCTCTTAGTATTTTTTCGATAAGGCAGTTTTTATCGAGTTGCGGCTTCTTTTTTAATATGTTTACATAAAAATTTTATGGGGGTTTTGTTCCTTTAAACCCCCCAAATGTTTGTGTATGTTCCAATTAAACCATTACTGCGGTACCATTAGTTAAACAGTGTTTCTAAAACTTTTTTGCCTCTTTGGATTTTTTCGAGAAGGCACTTTTTATCGAGATATTACTTCTTTTTTAATATGGTTCAAAATATACTTAAAAATGTAAATCATAAATAAATTTTCAAATTATTACAAAGTCTCCATAATCGTACTTAGCCATATACAAGTATGTGGTTAATTTGACAAATATTCAAAATATCTCGATAAAAACTGACTTTTCGAAAAAGTACTGAGAGGCAAAAAAGTTTTTAAAATATTGTGTTTAACTAATGGTACAACAATAATAATTAAATTGGAACGTACACAAAAGTTTGGGGAGGTTTCAAGGAACAAAACCCCCATAAAATTTTTATGGGGTGTCGAAATTTCACTAAAATTTTTTCTTATGATGTTACTACCATAAGAATACCACATGTCTATTTTCAATAAAATATCTTTAATAGGTACTTTTCGATATATTGAAAAAAATAGATTTTCATTTTGTAACTTCAAAGGGCTGTAACTTTTTTTATGTGCACATTTGTACTAAGGTAAGTTAGGTTCAATCGAACTATTTTTGGTCCCAGAATATGTCATTAAATTTATGACCTGTATTTTTGTTACACCCTGTATAATATATCTACGAATATAATGTGTACAATTTATGAGACTATACAAATCAAAGAAAATACCATTTTATAAATGCAATAAACACAATTGATTTGTTTTTATGCCAAATTGCAAATAAAATGTGACAACTGTCAGATTTAACTAAAATGTCATGTTAGAATAAATGCTATAAATGTGTATTATCATGGACTTACCTTTTTTTCTATCATTTATGACGCACTGAAAAATGCTCATGAAAAAGACCATATAGAATTACCAATGATATTGAAAATGGCCGAAATCATTATGATTCCTAAACCAGTATATTATGACATTTCGTCAGACTGTTTAAGAAACTTCTCCTCAAGAGAATTAAACCAATTATTGAAGCAAAAAATCTGATTCCGACACATCAGACTGTTTTCACACTTAAAGAAATTAGAGCAGGTGTTCCACAAGGGCAGTGTGTTGGGTCCGGTCCTATACCTACTATACCTATGTGATATACCTGTACTTGAAGACAAGACAGGTCCCACATTTGCTGATGATACGGCTACCCAAGCAGTAGGAATGATTAGTAAAGAGGCGACCAACATGACCCAAATAGCAGTTAACCAAATCCATAAATGAACACAAAAATGAAGAATCAGAAATGAAGTATTTAGGTAGGTATATTAGATGCCAAACTACGCTGGAAGGCTCACGTCAAACAAATATTGAGACCTGTATGAATCTATGAATACCCACTAAGCGCCAGGGGTGTGCTGGACTAAGCAATATAACAATCATACAAATGTTTCAGAACAAAATACTGATAAACATTGTAGATGCTCCTTTATTTATGGCAAACAGTGACCTCCATAAAGACCTAGGAATAAAAAATGTGGATATAATCATCAAGAAGGTAGAAACAGGTCACGAGCGACTAGTTAATAGGCAAGAGAATATTGAGGCAATCCTCCTTCCTATTGGACAACTTAGAAGATTGGAGAGGACAAAACTTTTTGAAATAGTCTGAGTGATAGCGAAAGCGCATACATATAGTGTATGGGCGTGTGCATGTTACAATAGTATACTATCTTAGTCCTGCATATCGGAAAACTAAAAATATTCATAAAAATTTTAATTTTATAATATATGACATACTAAAACTGTTTTACGAATGTTGTAGATAGTTTTAAGGATTATCTTTATTATGTTGCACCAAAACTATTTTAAATTTACAAAATTTACAAATTTTTTTTTAAATTTTATATTTTAATAGTTAGGCCGTCCCTGTGGCGGTATCCATTTGTAACTAGTATTTAATGATCAGCAAAACATTTCACACAAATGATCGACACTAACCACACCAACTTTGTTTTGTAATATTTTATATATTTGGACAATATAATTGTGTGCGAAGTGGTTTTACCACACATGACATAAAATAATAGCTGCTTACACCCTGAGGCCTGAAGGGTTTATGTACATATTTAAGTTTAGTTATCAAGTTTTCATGTAAAGGAATTATACCATACGCTTAGTTTTCGATTAGAGATAAGCGAGTAAAAGAAGCGCTAAAATCGGCAAAGTTGCTTATGACAATTAGTTGTATTGCCACTGTAGACTGTAGAATTGACGCATGACTGAATAAATCCGCGCGACTTGGGCGTGGAAAGCGGGGAAGCAGTGTTGCCATGTATTGGGTGTACTCCTATATCTAATTTAAAAGTAAACACACGGTATCTGGTGGTATGATAAGTAACCTACTTGGCCCATTCGGGCACCGATTATATCAAAAATAGAATTTGCTTCTAGAAAGTCTAAATAAATAAGATGCATAAAATTGACGTGGTTAGAAAAATGACGCATATGAAGAAAAAACGATTTTCGATCTCTCATTAAACATTACACTCGTTTACAACCAATTTGCGAATGCAAAATGCTGTTTTTTGTTAATTTTTGTCCTCTGAATACGATTATGAAGGTAAAGTTCCTAACACGTAAGATTTTTGAGTTATGATTAAAAAAAATGAATTATGATTTTTGAGTTATGATTATTTTACTAAAAAATTTTTAAAACAGTCATTTGTAATACCTACATCGGAACATGATGTTATCAAATTAATGTTTTTCCTAAAAGTGTATAATTTGGCAACAGTGAGATATCTAATGTCTACGAATAACACATTAACATTTAAACAAAGAATATACCGAAGGTAATCCATAAGTAAACCTATCCATTTAAACATATATAGTTCTAAACCACTTTGAAGAAAACTATTACTTCTGCATTGTGCTGTCCCGGCCAGACAGCAATCTTACACTTTTGGCCAAGAAACGCATAAGCGCCCAATACTCCACAGGGAGGGATGGAACGAGAGAGAGAGAGATTACTTCTGCATGACAAAAGTGTCTGGGTTTTCAAGGAAGAGCAAGCATAAAATTGAATATCCAGATATTACCTCAGCAATAAAACCGGTTGTTCATGGAGAAGATTTACCAGTTCCAGGACCCCCGGCAAATTGAAAGGAAGATTTGGAAATGTATGATGATAAAAATGAACCCGATGATGTGATGTATCAGAAAGAAATGATTCTTTTAATTTCACGAAAGCGACGAAAAAGCCACCTCATTTCATCCAACAAGCCGAATTACATGATTTAATTTGAGACCTTCACTTGTTCAAAGTACCTCATGCTTAACTCTTAAGGTTCTAGATTACAACAATGAAATTCATTAGCCAGTACAACTTATAATATTTAGGAACCGTAACCAGGAGCTATCCTCGTTGTTTACTACGCAGGATATAATGTGTTTTTGTGTTAATCAAAATATCCAAATAGTGTTATGGGAAAATTGGGATATGCAACAATGATGGGAGATTACTGTTGGTTCCTCATGAGAGAAAGTGATAGAGTATAAAAGGTAAAAAGCGTTTGCAAAAAATTTGTGTACAAAAGACTTACTATAGTTTTTGTTTCTACATAGTTCTGAACTTATGTGGACATACAGAATATATAGTATATAATAATTTGTATAATAAACAGCAATATTTGATGCATTCTATAACTCAAAATATATATGTGGTGGAAAATTTTAGTGGTTGAATTCGCATTCAAGACGCTTTGAACTTCCCGGTACAGCCATTATAACATCAACTTTGTTTTGTTTATTTGTTGACTAGTGTTATTATTTGAGAAATAAAACGCCGAAGGAAACAAAAGAAAAACTGGATAAATATTATGGACTAATACCACTTCAGACTACACTGTCACATTTTGGTTCCGTAAAATTCATAACGGCCATATATAGGTATTTATAGGAGAACGGTCAAGAGTAGCCCAATGGGTCAGAAAGGTTATGGTCTCTGTATTTTGAGATTGTAAAGGCCTAATTTTATTTGACTATTTAAAAAAAAAGGTAAAACTATCAACAGTAAATATTGCTGTACATTATTGACAAGTTGAAGCAAGAACTCAGTGAGAAACACCCACATGCAGAAGAAAAACATTGTTGTCTCTCCTAGACAAAGCACCTTTTCAAAAGAGTATTATGATAAGGGCAAAAATTCATGATGTAAAAGCACATTTTTTATTTCAAGGGAGGTTACTTATTTTTGATTTGACGCCTTGATTCCTAGCGTTAACCGTTTCTGAATACATATAACATCATAACTTTGTGTGAATAACAGATACCAAATTCAAATTTGAAAAACATATAAAGGCTGTTCCTTTATTCCTCTATT
This sequence comes from Diabrotica virgifera virgifera, assembly GCF_917563875.1. NCBI lineage: Eukaryota > Metazoa > Arthropoda > Insecta > Coleoptera > Chrysomelidae > Diabrotica > Diabrotica virgifera. Next base: position 65,241,744 of record NC_065449.1, on the reverse strand, counting down.
CATTTGAAGCTTCCAAAAACCATTTAATATCGATTCGGCATTCCATTATTTCTCTATTTTACATCTCCGCATAACCCTGCTGTCCTTATGGTGTCTCGTAGAGCTTTAACTTGTGCCATATTTGGAATTCATTTTTGTTTCCGTTTTTAGAAGAATGTTTTATATATACTATGTTATGTTTTCAAGAAGTAAAAGCAATAGTTATTACACCGAATCAATATAGAAAATATCAATGCAAATAAGTATGTAGATACCTTGATAATAGATTTAGTAATATGTCCGCTTTTAATTTCTCATTTAAAACCAGAAGCTAAAATACTACAAAAATGTGAGAACTATTTTCCTAGTATGTACCTACTTAATATACTGTAGCAAAACAATGAGTCACCAGCCGCAAGGCGTAAGCCGAGAAAAGTCTAGATCGAAGCACGCTATACGTGGAACCGATGCGCGGTTGTTGGAAGGTCACACGATAGTCGGAGAGCTGGCTTAGCCCGGAATGATCGAGAATAACGACTAGGATATATAAGGCATAATTTTTGTGAATAGAGTTAGTCTTAAGCTAAAGTTTGTAAAGTAAACTTGTATAAATAAATAATAAAGTCGTATATAAATACACGAACCGCTAGTTTTATTGTAATTATAAGTAATTGCAATAGTCACGTTACAGTTGGTGTCAGGTGTGGGGTAAAGTTAGTGCGATATAAATAAGTGAATTACAGAGAGACTTTAAAAGACTTTTGAACTTTATTCGTCGGGAATAACCGGAGTGCGTTAATTGTTCGGTATTCGGAAAGACTTTAAAAGACTTTTGGACTCTATTCGTCGGGAATAGTTAAAGTGCGTTGATTGTTCGGTATTCGGAAAGACTTTTAAAAGACTTTTGGAAAGTACGTGTGTGCCGACCAAAGATGTTGCTACAAGAACTTACAGTAAAACAGCTCCGTGAACAGCTAGAGGAACGGGACGTGGACAGCAGTGGGCTCAAGATAGTCCTACAATCACGACTCGAGGAAGTCCTCAAGAAGAATGGAGATGACCCAAAGACGTTCCACTTCCAATCAGCAGAACAAGCGATCTTATCGAAATTTGAAAGTGTTTCTCAAAAGATCGATGAAACGTCTAAGATAAGTCTAAGTCTTTCTCAAACGATCGATGATATTTCTAAGATAAATAATGAGAAATTCGAAACCATTTCTCAAAAGATCGATGAAACTTCTATAAAGAACAACGAGAAACTTGAAGAAGTTAGTAGAAAAAGCGACGAGAAATTTGAAAGTGTTTCTCAAGTAATTAAAGACGTTTGTAGACAGAATGACGGGAAATTTGAAGAAGTTTCTAGAACATTCGATAAGATGCAGAAAAGTGTAGAGACCGTAGAAGAAAAGATCAAACAACTAGAGAGCATGATAACCGATACAAAAGTACAACCATCAGTTAATGCAGCAGCGTTAGATCCGGTAGTGAAAGATGAACTACCGAGAGACGAAACGTCGCATAATATGAGATTCAAATTACCACCATTCGACGGAAAGTCCTCTTGGTCCATATATCTTAGACAATTTGAAGCTATTGCGACCGCCAATCATTGGACCGAACAGGAAAAGGCTGTTTCCTTGACTGCTGCTTTGCGAGGTGATGCTGCAGATATATTAAGATCAATTCCTAAGGGTCAAGAAAATTGTTACCAGACCTTGTTTACTCGTCTAGAAAAACGCTATGGAGATGCCCATCTACAACAAGTATACAAAGCACAACTGCGAAGTAGAAGTCAACGAGCAAGTGAGAATCTGCAAGAATTTGAAGCAGATGTGGCTCGTGTGGTGCGGTTGGCTTATCCAGAGGTGCCAGACAGCGTTTTAGAAGAAATTGCAGTAGATACCTTCGTCAATGGGCTGAAAGATAATGAACTACAGAAAGCTTTACGACTAGCAAGGCCGAAAGTTTTAGATGAAGCACTTGCTATTGCATTGGAACACGAAACGGCTAGTCAAACTTCACGAGGCCATAGAGTAAGAACCATTGAAGAAAGTGACGAACACAACGATGAACGTCTGGAGGAAATGATACGGAGAGTATTAAGTAATCAGATGCCAAAGAGACGCGAGCCTAGATGTTGGAATTGTGGAGACGTAGGCCACATTCGTCGTAATTGTAAGAAGATCGTACAGCCGTCGGAAAACTAGAGCGGGTCGACACCAAGGGGCAACTGCCTACCTCGAGAACTAGAGCCCCCATAGTAACTGTCAACCTTACGTCCTCCGGTGGAATCCACAACTTATACATCGAAGGTCGTATCAATAATAGATGTAGATCATTTTTGGTGGATACGGGTGCAACGAGAACTATCGCACGTCCAGATGTAGTACGAGACCACAATAAATTATCACCTGCAACAGTAAAGCTTAGAACAGCGACTGGTGAGCTAATTAATACATATGGCGAGGCTAATATGTCAGTATCCATTGGCCAGACCACAGTTGAACATCAAGTATTAATTGCCGAGATCTCCGACGAATTCATATTGGGGATGGACGTACTAAGGAAAGTGGGGGCAATATTGGATGTTCAAAATGGAGTTCTCAAGATCAATGGTGAAGAGTTGTCCTTTCACGACGACAAAGAAGATGTCATCCGCTTACTTACTACATGCGACGTAACCATACCCGGTAATAGTGAGAAAATTCTGATGACCATGTTTGATGGACACTGCCGAGAGGGAAGTTTAAGGATGGTCGAAGATGTGGATAATGTCGAGTTCCTAACGGCGAAAACTTTGGTAAAAGTTCGAGATGCGATCCCTGTAAGAGTTATGAATTTAAGGGAAACTGCTATCAAGTTAAGTAGAGGAGCTTTGATCGGGCAGTGTGTTCCCGTGGCTTCAATTTGCTCTGTGAATACCAATGAGAAATCATCGAAGGCGAAGTATCCAAAGGAGCTTGTTGAGATGATCATTGAAAGATGCCAAGATCTTGATCATGAAAGAACGGAAAAAGTGACATCTATGCTGATAGAGTATCAAGATGTTTTTGCTATTGACACGAAGGATAAGGGAAAAACAAGCATAGTAACGCATAGAATAAATACCGGAGACGCTCAGCCAATCAGACAACGGCCTAGACGACTTCCATTTGCAAAAAGAGATGAAGCCGAAGAGATTATCAAGGATATGGACAAACAAGGGGTAATTGAACCATCGAACAGTCCATGGACATCACCAGTAGTTCTGGTAAAGAAGAAAGATGGTTCAACGCGTTTTTGTATCGACTACCGCCAGCTCAATGCGGTAACAAAAAAGATAGTTATCCTTTGCCCAGAATAGACGATACATTGGACACTCTCTCCGGTTCTCGTTGGTTTTCCACACTCGATTTAAAAAGTGGATATTGGCAAGTAGACATGGAGCCAGCCGATCGGGAGAAAACCGCATTTTCGATAGGATCAGGGCTTTGGCAGTTTACGGCTATGCCGTTTGGTTTATGTAATGCCCCTGCCACATTTGAAAGATTAATGGAGGCAGTTTTAAGAGGTCTAACATGGAAAACATGCCTGGTTTACTTGGATGATGTAATTGTGGTTGGAAGGTCCTTTGATGAACATGCCAAGAATCTAATAGAAGTCTTTCAACGATTGAGGGCAGCGAACTTGAAGTTAAGTCCGAAGAAATGTCACATGTTTCGACGAGAAGTTAAGTATTTGGGACATATTGTATCGAGTAATGGTGTAACAGCTGATCCTGAAAAGATTGAAGCAATTAAAGATTGGCCAGTACCAAAAGATAAACATGAAATTAGAAGTTTCCTTGGCCTATGTACATATTACCGACGATTTGTCAAAGGATTTGCCAACATCTCCAAGCCCCTAACAAAGTTGACGGAGGAGGGCAAAGAATATACATGGAGTGAGGAGTGTCAAAAAGCTTTCGAACAACTACAAAGGGCTCTGATCAGTGCACCGATATTAAGCTACCCGGGACAGGCAGGAAAATTTGTTTTGGATACCGATGCTAGCAACAGTGCCATAGGAGCTGTTCTCTCACAAATCCAGGATGGACAGGAAAAAGTCATCGCTTATTTCAGCAAAGTCCTGTCGAAACCAGAAAGAAACTATTGCGTTACCAGAAGAGAACTGCTGGGTGTAGTGAAGGCTTGCGAACATTTCCATAAATACTTGTACGGCAGAAAGTTCCTTCTTCGAACAGATCACGCTGCTCTAAAATGGCTCATACAATTCCGTAATCCAGAGGGCCAGATGGCAAGATGGTTAGAACGACTGCAAGAATATGATTATGAGATAGAACACAGGGCCGGAAGAGTTCATTCAAATGCTGATGCCCTTTCGAGACGACCATGCAGTGCAAATTGTAATCACTGTGCCAAATTAGAGGAACGATTTTGCCCCGTGAGACGAACCACCGTAGTTAATGAGCAATGGCAGCCCCGACAGTTACAAAACGCCCAAGAAGATGATCCATGTATAAAAAGAGTATTGGATTGGATGCAGCAAGGTGAAAGACCTAGTTGGCAGAACATTAGTGCATATAGTCCAGAAGTCAAGGCCTACTGGAGCCAATGGAATTGCCTGGTACTAAAAGATGATCTTCTGTACAGAACCTTTGAGAACGATGATGGTACAGAATCTAAGCTGCAGCTGATTGTACCTAAAAGTAAAGTGTCAGAAGTATTGCGTCAGTTGCATGACGGTACATCAGGTGGACACTTTGGTATTACGAAGACTCTGCAAAAGGTTCGAGAACGGTTCTATTGGGTGAACTGTAAAGATGATGTAAGAAGATGGTGCCGGAAATGTGAACTGTGTGCATCCGGTAATGGTCCAGTTGGTAAAAAGAGAGCACCCATGAGACAGTACAATGTTGGAAGTCCTATGGAAAGAGTAGCAATCGACATTGCAGGTCCATTTCCAGAAACCGATGCTGGAAATAAATACATTCTGGTAGCCATGGACTATTTTACGAAATGGACCGAGGCCTATGCATTACCGAATCAAGAAGCTGCTACCGTTGCAGAGGTACTTGTTAAAGAATTCTTCAGCCGATTTGGTGTTCCCTTGGAGATCCACTCCGACCAAGGGCGAAACTTTGAGTCAGCTCTTTTCCAAAACGTTTGTAAATTGATTGGTGCCAATAAGACCAGAACAACACCCCTGCATCCTCAATCAGATGGAATGGTCGAGAGGATGAACCGAACGATGGGTAAACACTTGTCCAAAGTTGTATCTGAACATCAGCGAGATTGGGACCAACACATTCATTTATTCCTGATGGCCTACCGCTCGGCCGTGAATGAAACTACAGGTCAAACACCAACCTGCCTGATGTTGGGTCGTGAAGTTCGTTTGCCCTGCGACCTAGAGTTTGGCTGCAGACCTTCCGAGGAATATGTTGCAGGCGAAGAATACGTAGACCGCCTGAAGTTACGAATGAACAACATTCATGAACTTGCCCGACAACACATCCAGATAGCCAGTGACAGAATGAAAGATCAATATGATTCTCGCTGCAAGAATGAAAGCTTCGAAGTAGGTGATCTTGTCTGGCTTTATAATCCACAACGTCGTCGAGGCCTGTGTCCTAAACTGCAAATACAATGGGAAGGTCCGTATGAAGTTAAGAAGAAAATAAATGACGCAATATACAGAATTAAGAAGTTGCCAAACGGTAAACCAAAAGTTATTCACATAAATCGTCTTGCACCATATGCTGGCTCCAATGAAACAGAAGAAGCCCGAGTCCTCCAACAGGAAATGAAAGATGCCGCACAGCCAAGTTTTAAGGAATTTATGTCAAATTACGCAGAAAGAAAGAGTGCTAGATTCGGCGTGACCACAGAAGTTCAGCAAGATCTGTTTGGTGTTCCAGAAAACGTCTCTCTAGCCCACTGTGTTGCCCAAGACCTCGAGATGACTAAAGGAATCTCGTCCGTATTCAATAGAAAGTTCGGCCGCCTGGACGAGTTAAGAAATCAGCAGCCTAAAATTGGAAGAGTACTGCGATTGGAAGATGGTCCTCGATCTTTGCTGTATATGGTGACCAGGAAGTCTTATACGGACACGCCAAGCTATGAGAACATATGGCGTGCTCTATGTAATTTGAAGAAAATCGTGTGTAATTATGACATCAAAGATTTGGCTTTACCAAAAATAGGCCATGCAGTAGAAAATCTGGATTGGAAGATTGTGAGAAGCATGCTTGAAGTGGTCTTCAGAGAAACTGGCGTACGAATTACTGTGTGTTGCATGAACCCGAAGATGTCGGATCCTTCAAAGACAGTAGACTGTTATTTCTTCTTGAAGGGTGTATGCAAAGCTGGAGAGTCGTGTAGATTCCGCCATCCTGGGCCTTCATCTAGAGTTGCTGATCGGGACGCTCAGGTCTTAAGAGGGGAGCAATGTAGCAAAACAATGAGTCACCAGCCGCAAGGCGTAAGCCGAGAAAAGTCTAGATCGAAGCACGCTATACGTGGAACCGATGCGCGGTTGTTGGAAGGTCACACGATAGTCGGAGAGCTGGCTTAGCCCGGAATGATCGAGAATAACGACTAGGATATATAAGGCATAATTTTTGTGAATAGAGTTAGTCTTAAGATAAAGTTTGTAAAGTAAACTTGTATAAATAAATAATAAAGTCGTATATAAATACACGAACCGCTAGTTTTATTGTAATTATAAGTAATTGCAATAGTCACGTTACAATACAGTGATGTTAATAAAACACTGGTTCATAAGTTCATAAAAATTGATTCAAAGATATACTAAGTACAGTAGGAAAAATGAAAGAATACCCATGAACGAACATATAAAACACGCTGTATATTTTCCTGTCACCGTGTCATACAAAAAATTCGCCAGCGCAAGTACATGTAATAATTATTATTACATGTACTTGCGCTGGGCAATTTTCTTTGTGACACGGTGACAGGAAAATACAGCGTGTTTTATATGTTCGTTCATGGGTATTCTTTCATTTTTCCGACTGTAGCTGGCAAAGATGGTAAAGATGTCATCTTTTTTATCGATTATGAAAACGCTTTCGATACAGGACATCATGACAAATTAATAGGAGTTGATATCTGCAACGTCAGGATCATTGAAAAATTATACTGGCGTTATACAACGACAATTCGTATTAACGGGAGGTCGGCAAAAGAATGTAAGGGGAGTCAAGGGAAAGTAAAGGGGGTCAATCCTTACCGTAATTATGAATAAATACCAGCCGAACTGAACCAAAAGCCGAACCAGCATATCAGCTGACACATCATGCCACTATAAAATCTCAAAGGTTTTCAACCACCACCATATTTAAGATATATTATTTATATGTAATTACATATCACCCAAAAAAATTGAACTAACGAAAATTACTTGGTGAAACTTAGGAAAAATCAATAAAGTACGTTGTAACGTCATAAACGTCACATCTTTGTTATTTTATTTTTAAATAATTATTTTATTCTAAATCCTTTAATAATTCATTAATTTATTAACTTTTTTCATTGTTTTACTGGTTTTCCTTAAACATTAGTTGGACCCCTCTCTCGTTCTTTCTGGTGGGCAACTCTCTGTCAATTTATAATAGAAACATCTTATTCTATCAAGACATTTATGTTCTATGCTTCGTTGTCATTTCGATGACAGTGACAACTTCATCCCCGTCGGCCACGTTAACCATCACTATGGAGGTGGCAGAATAACTTTATTTAAAGAGATACAGCCTGATAATATTTCATTTATTTCGATTAAAATACGATCTCCTGGAGTGAGTACTTTATCTATATTCTTAGTTCTTTTAACGATCTCTTCATATTATTTAACATCAACTCTCCAAACCACGTGTAAAATATTCTCTTCACTTATATGCATGTAGAAATCATGCGAAAAGTTAACTATTAATTATTACTCATAATTCCATTTAATTTATTCCTTGCCACACCCTAGTTTTTGGTTATCTTTTGAAGAATGGCAAGGAAACCTTTCACTGCTTCTTGATGTCTCTAATACACATTATGTATTCTAGTTTTTGGAACTAAAGCAACCTTTGTCCCTTCGGGAGCATGAAGCCTCCATAGCCGGCAATGCTACTACAAGGCAGCAACATCTACCATCTGCAGTTGTAGCAGCTAAGCAACATACACCATCTACAGTTGCAATCTTGCAACACTAGGTTGGCCATTATCAATCATCGGAGCCACGTCAACAGATGTATCATTCGACATCAAGAAGCTACCGTCAAACACAAAATACCATAAGTATAATCCAAATTGTTAGCTTTCGGCAAGATTTTGAATATATATGTATATCATTGAATCTAAGACAACATATTATTTTCTTTGGATTTTTAATGAAAAATAAACCTGATTAGTTAACTTATTGTTTTATTTCATCATCATCTCATCCAGCTTCTTCCCTTCATCACCCTTCATCTACTCTTTTTATGTCGTCTGTCCAGCGTGTTTGTGGTCTGCTTCTGCTTCTCTTGCCCATGCGAGGTCTCCATTCTAACAGTCTTTTTGTCCACCTGTCATCCTGCAGTCTCGCTATATGTCCGGCGAAACCCTTTTTAATCTGGTAAATCTTTCTATGATATCTTGCATACCTGTTCTTTGCCTTATTTCTAAATTTCTCACTCCATCCGCAAGTCTTATTCCTAGTATGGATCTTTCCATTTTCCGCTGTGCTATTCTAAGCTTTGACACCCTTGCTTTGGTTAATGTTAGTGTTTCAGCTCCGTACCTAATGACTGTAAGAAAACATTAATTGTATACTTTCCTTTCAAGACTTAAAAAGGAATTTCACTGCTGAATATGTCTTTCAATCTGCCATATGCTGCCCAGCCTAGACCAATCCTTCTATCTATCTCAAGGGTCTGATTGTGTCAAGAAATGTTGATGTCGTGTCCGAGATATCGATATTGACTTATTTCTTCTATGATATTGTCTTCGAGTGTTTTTGATCCTCCTAACACCAAGTTAGTCATCATTTTGGTTTTGTTCGTATTTATTTGCACACCAACCTCTTCAGCTGCTTTCGCAAGCTCTGTGAGCATTTCGTTTGCTTCGTTGATGTCATCAGCGATTATGACAATATCATCAGCCATGATTGTTGAGTTGCTTTTCGTCTATGCGTATTCCCTTGTTGCCCAGTCCAGTTTTTTAAACGAATATTTTAAGACAGTTGTGAAAAGCTTCAGTGACATACGGTTTGTTCCAACTAGCGGTCAAACCAGTCAGAAACTATCAGCGAATAGCCGACCAGCGCGAGAAGAGGGGACAGCACTGATGACTGTATTATAGACTAAGTTTTTTTTTTTTGGAAAAAAGTACATAACTTTTTTTTGGTGATAGCTGCAGATCTAATTTTTTCTTAGTCTTGTGTATTTTATCAAACACTATATTTTTAATTTTTTTCAGATTTTTCTGTAACGCTGGTCACCTTCAAAAATCCAAAAAACTGTTTTTTAAGGGGGTTTTGGGGGGTTTGAACGTGTTTTTCTGATTTTTAAATATTCTAAAGGACTCAGTTACTTCAAGTTACATACAACCTATAAAAACAAAATTGATTTGATATATTATGAAGTATATAAAATAGGGAAAATCCCCCAAAACCCGCCAAAAAACAGTTTTTAGGATTTTTGAAGGTGGGGAGCCTTACGGAAAAATCTGAAAAAAATAAAAAATATAGTGTTTGATAAAACACACAAGATTAAGAAAAAATTAGACCTGCAGCTATTCCTCAAAAAAAGTTATACGCTTTTTTGAAAAAAAAAATTTCTTTTAATTTTTTGAGGTTATGTACACTCTACCTATGGGTCTATAAAAATAGGCATATTTTATAAAAGCCTCAGCTATGCGTGTGAATTTTTTGAAATTTTAGAATTGATTGCATCCCACCAACAAAAATAAAAACGAAAAATGAAGTTTTTGATGGTGGGGGCAGGGGGAAGGGAGTGGTGGGTTAAAATTACGCTGAATCCTATGTGTTAATCACATAGAACTTAAAAGAATTAAAAAAATTTAATTCTGTTAGTAAGGGAGGGTAACTTTTAATTTATTTATCCCGTCCATAAGTGGAAAGTTTGATGCGCCACTGTCGACGCATGTGCCACTAAAAAGTGACGGCACAGTGGTCAAATGTTTTCTTTTAGGTTCTACTATTTAAGTTATAGGGTCCCATCGTGCCTAAAATGATTAAGAAATTTCACCTATAGCGGCTCTTAGTCTATTATATTCTCGTACTGGCCAACTGTTTGCTGACGATATCTGACTAGTTTGACTGTTGGTTGGAACAGACCTATTGTGTCTCCTTGTCTAATACCTCTCTCGATTTTCAATTTGTTAGTTTCTTGATGGAGCTGCACAGTCACTCGCTGTTGCATGTTTATAGATATTATGAATCAAACGAGTGTACCTGTAATCTATTCGACAATGAGCAAGTTTTGTCTCTATTTTATCACTTTTGACTGTGTCGAAGGCTTTATGGAAATCAACAAATATCAGTACTAGTGGTCAGTACTAGTGGTCGGTACTAGTATTGTTACAAATATCAGTACTATTAGAATTGTTTTATTTGCCTTCATCTAAATCTTTATCGTTCATATTTTTGCTAAGACAAAAAGTAGGGGAGAGCGGGTACAATTGTAACATTTTTCACTTGTAATTTTTTATTGAAAAATGGGTTCCATATAAGTGGGATATAAAAATAGGGGAATATAGCTTGAACTATTAACTTCAATTTCCAATTTTAATTTGTAAGTACATATTATTGATTATGTAACTAAAAAAATGCATCATTTTAACTTAACAACAAGTCTTAGATCTGTACCCATTCGAGGGACAATCGTAACACATAAAGAGGACAAATGTAACAATGTCAAGATCATCGAATTTTATTTTATTTTATGTATTTTGTATTCACCATGTATTTATGTATGTATTCACCATGTAATACTATGTATTTTATATTAACCATTGGCGTGCATACGGGTCATATTACCCGGTCATATTACCTGTTTGCACGCCAATGGTGAATATAAAATTTTTAGTTGTATGTCAAAAATGTGAAATAACTACCTCTTAAAACCTACCAAATTTCATTTGCATATGTCAACCGGTTTTAGAGCAATAAATAAATCGTCAGTTTGTAAGAAAAAGTTCAACATCCCGTATCTCGGAAACGAAGCATTTGCGGACATACTTATGTTTATAAAGCAAACTGTCAATATCTTTTCATGCAGAATTAACCCTTAAAGTTTGTCGCACTTACTTAGAAACACCCTGTATTGATGAAGAACATGGCTAGTTGTCAAAGTACCTAACTTTTTCATTATCCAACATAAGTGAATGAGTCAAAAAGCAGAATGTTAAGAAAGGCTAAGGCTACAATTGTGTTTTAATTTCAATATTTTTTAAATGCTAGAATATTCCACAGGGTGTTACGAACTTTCAGGAAAAAACACAGTATTATTGTTACACCCGGTATACAATGACATTTACCTGTTCAGCAACACTATTACGACATCGATATTCTTAGAGAATAAAGCTATAACAAATTGAAAAAATCACTAAAATCGGACAACAGGTTTAGCAGATTCGAAAAATCAAAAATGACCCATTTTTAAGGTGTCCCAATTTTTTGGCCACGAGTGTATAATGCGTATGTATATACTGGTATGGGTAATACATGTTACAAATATACCAGTTGCTAGTGTTACAATTGTATGTACCACAACGACATGCCAATGGTTTAGCAGAATTTTATAACACATCACGAAATCTAATCTCAATTTAATAAATATATTGATAAAGGTATAATATGAGTCAATTCTTATGCCACTATTTCTAAAAAATAACTCTAAAACTAGAGCGATTATCCAAAAATTACAAAATTTAATCAATGTTACTTGCTAGGCATAAAAACCAATATTTTCATCTATACCCTATTCCACGAACATACGCCTGTTTTAGATTACTTCGACAACGAATATTTTACTGTGCAAAATAAGAAGAACGAAAGTAAATTGCAAATTATATTGTTGTCTATTGGAGTAATTATTAGAGCAAAATACTTTCGTACTTCTTATTTTGCACACTAAAATATTCGTTGTCGAAGTAATCCAAAACAGGCGTATGTTCGTGGAATGGCCCATAACAACTTAACTCCCTCACTTAACATCGCCAAACTACGGTCAACATTCGATCACTAAATACTTTCTCACATGCAGCGTTGCCAGCTTTAGTCGACCAGAAACAAGATGTTTATAAGCAATATTACATTTGTACCGTGTTACAATTGTACCCGCTCTCCCCTACTCACAACTTAACGAGACTGAGCCAGGCTAGCGAAACCATAACAAACTATCACAGTTGATTGAAATATTGAAATATTATTTTACAACAGTATTTCAATTTTCTGGGGTAGTTTATCGTTACAACGTATCACATTTCATTCACGGCTAGATGACATGTTGGCTAACAAAATATTTAACAAATCGTAAATCTTTCGCCAAATCCCAATACCTTCCGATTTTCCACTTTAATCCACCATTTCGTCTGTCATGCCTTGCAAGACCTTCAGCTATGTTTTATTTATTCGAAGAATCTCGGCCAATATTCCCTGCGAGCGGCAATCAATAAGTTCCCCTTTTCGACTTTTCTAAAGGAAAAAAATACCTCAAAGTTCAATCAGAAAACAATCGAATATTTTTTGTGTTTCTTTGACTTCCGATAGGGCGATTTTAGTATTTCTTTTGTTTCGTAACTTTGCCCGAGGACGACGGCACTTTTTTCAGAAATGTCATCACGAATACGTCCTTAGTTAAAACAATAATTAAGATTAACTTTGAAGTTTAATCAAATTATATTTTGTCTTAAGAATAAAATTATCTCAGGAATTCTTCAAAAGTATTAAAATGGGAATGCGTATTTTAAGAGAGATATCGATAGAATATTCTTTTTATATACAATTTCGAAAATAAAAAATTATGAAAGCCTGATAACCCACATGTTTTGGTTTTATTAGCAATAGTCCGTATAATTTGATTACTGAATGCTTTTTTTCGCTGCTTTTTGACTCTTACCGAATTGAAATTATTTTGTTTATCAACAATACAATAACGAAATGTAAAATAATTTTTAACTAACCACGTGTAGAAAATAAGTACTTTTTTTTCTTACAATGAAGATAAGTATTATAACTTTGTTTATGATATATTGTATTTATATAACAATAATTGTGAACATTATTTCTCAACAACTTAGGAATCATTTTTCTCATTAAAGTATATAACAAAGATATGGGCCATTCCACGAACATACGCCTGTTTTGGATTACTTCTACAACGAATATTTTACTGTGCAACATAAGAAGTACAAAAGTAAATGGCGCTAATAATTATTCCAATAAACAACAATGTAATTTGCAATTTACTTTCGTTCTTCTTATTTTGCACAGTAAAATATTCGTTGTCGAAGTAATCCAAAACAGGCGTATGTTCGTGGAATAGGGTATAGTAACTTTGTTAATAAATCTATTAGTTAAATAATTACATTTTATTTATTTATTGGAGTTACACTTACTATACTACCGCTAGGTCTACCTTAAAAAGTACCAAAGATCTTTAAAGATCCAGGATGAGAAGTACAAACAGAGGGTGGACAATCGCAATATAATAAATTGGAATGTTAAAATTAAGTGTACAATATACTTAAAAAAGTAAAATACCACATATAAATAAATAGGTACATGAAGACACAATCCCTGTACGAAATTAGAAATTTAAAAATTGAGTTGGAATATTCAACATTAGTCCATTAAAATGTTACATTTTTTTAAGCCATACCTTGCATTTGTTAGGAGTCAATTTTATTTCTTTAATGTGTATCAGTAGAAGCTTAAGTTCAAGTTTTTGGGGTCGCCACCCTTGTCCCCCGGCCGCCATCTTGGAAATGGGGTACAAATGGGTTTCGCGCTATATCTCGTAAACTACCAACCCTACGGAAAATCTAATTCAACATAAAATGTAGCAAATTAAATTTTCTACAATCTTATTTATATTACTTTTTATCGTCGAGTGACCAACAAAACAGATATAAACAAAAATATGTAAAAAAATTTTAACAAGTTTCCTTTTGGAGGTTATAACTTTTTTTCAGTTCATTTTAAAATAAAATAACATTATAGCAATTTTGTAGAAGGTTTTTCAGCGAACAATTTCCACTATAAAGTTGTTTAATTTTTTTTATTTATATAGGTTTTATAGCGCTCGAAACTTGACCAGATTCTCGAATGCTCATAGGGATACAATAAAAACAAAAGTTAGGCTTACTTTTCTATCTATTATATATATTTTTTATTCATACAATTAATTATGATTTTAACATTCCTATGCTATTATTAATCTATTTTTGACCTTTCTCCCCACTATAAAACTTATAACTCTAAGCATATATAGACAAGGTCCAAGAAGTTGTTTGAGGACAAATTCGCCGGTTCAGAAGAAGAATGACGCAACCGCAATATGCAAAATTCTTAAGAAGAGCAAAAAACGAATTTGTGATATCAAAATCATAAAGTATGATAAAAATTAGCCACTCACCACACCGTGGTCAGGATCTCGAGATATAAGCGTTTTTTGGGGTGTGCCGCTTGTCTATGAAATAACATAACTTTTTTCCTATTGTATATTTTGACTTAAAATTTTCCAAAAAACTTCTTCATGAATTATATTTTATTGTTGTGTTGGTTAAAATTATAAACTAAAAAGTTTGTCACTCAACTTTTTTAAGTAAACATGAAACTAACGAAATATGATGACAACATGTTTAAAAACTAACAACTCCTTTTTTAAAGTGTTTAAACATTTTGGACAAATTTCATTGTTATCTACATACTTCATAGATGACAGAGTAAAATTTTCAAAAGGAAATATTTACAGCGACCAAAGATACAGCGAGCTAAATTTGAAAAATCATCAAAATTGATTTTCCACATTTTTGTATAAAATTTGATTTTTGAACATGTTCCACCAAATCTAGATAAAAATAAACTTCATATTCGGATTCAGCGATCTCGAAAACATAAAAATAGACCAAAATTGGTCATTTACCTTAAATTTGATTTTCGTGGTCGGCATAACGATTGCTGCCGGTCGACTAATATATACATAGATAGAAAAGTATTTTTTTTTATTGTATTTCTATGGGAATTCGAGAATCTGGTCAAGATTGGAGCGCTGTAAAACCTAGATAATAAATAAAATTAAACAACCTTATAGTGAAAATTTTTCATTGAAAAATCCTCTACAAAATCGCTATGATGGTATTTTATTGTGAAATGAACGGAAAAAAAGTTATAACCTCCAAAAGGAAACTTCTTACAAAATTCTCTCATATTTTTGTTTATTTTATAACTTTTTTGTTGGTCAAATTGACGATAAAAAGTAATAGATATAAAACTGTAGAAAATTTAATTTGCTACATTTTATGTGTAACTAAGTTTTGTGTAGGATTGCTAGTTTAGGACAAACAGGGCGAAAGCCCTTTGCACCCCTTTTTCCAATATGGCGGCCGGGGGACAAGGATGGCGACCCCAAAAACTTGAACTTAAGCTTCTACTGAACCCCCTACACATTAAAAAAATAAAATTGACTCCTCTAAGAAATGCAGCCCTAAATGTAACATTTCAATGGACTACATATGCATATTAATTAATAACTAAAATCCAATGAAATGATCAAGTTTGGTGGAGATCAACTGCAGAGAAGGAGTATACAGGGTGTTTGGTAAAGAATGGGCCATAGCTTAACCTCAGGTTCCTGAGGTTAAAATAGGCCGATTTAAGTTAACTTACTTTAGTACAAAGTTTATAATAACCGAGATACAGGGTGTCACAGTTACACTTTTTTTTATTTATTATTGAATATTTCCTAACAGGTTTGAGATAACAACATGAAATTTGGTACGTGGGGGTTTTTGGGACGAGAAAACTAAATTTCCTACCAAAAATTATGTATTGCCTAGAGGGCGCCACATACGCCTTTCAGCACTCATTTATTACGTTCAATTTTTTTTATCCCCCACTCTGTATAATTTTGACATTAAAATTTTTATTCTCCTATTAGTTTTACTTATAAAATGTATACTTTTTCATCTTTCTAAACTCAACCGTTTTCGAGATAAACGCATTTTAAATCTGCGATACACCATCATTTTTAGCATAATATCATTGTAGTTACACCCGAAAAACAACTTAAAACCATAATAATTGTGCCAGTTCTCAAATTTATGTCATTGCATCGCAAATTCCATTTGAAGAAATTTGCGATACATTTTTGGATAATTTTATGGTTTTAAGTTATTTTTCTGGTGTAACTAAAATGATATTATGCTAAAAATTATGTTGCACCGCAGATTTAAAATGCGTTTATCTCGAAAACGGTTGAGTTTAGGGAGATAAAAGAGGTATACCTTTTTTAAGTTAAACTAATAGGGGAATAAAAATTTTAATGTCTCGTCCCAAAAACCACCACATACCAAATTTTGTGTTGATATCTCATGCCTGTTAGGAAATATTCAATAATAAATAAAAACAAAGTTTAACTTTGACACCCTGTATCTCGGTTATTATAAACTTTGTACTAAGGTAAGTTAGTTTAAATCGGCCTATTTTAACCTCAGGAAGCCGAGGTTAAGCTATGGCCCATTCTTTACCAAACACCCTGTATAAAATAATAGTGCAAGTACGGGAAAATAAAAAAATATTGCCAACGGATTGGTATGAGGAACGCATTTATGCCCGCTGCATAAAAAAGGAAACAAACTGAAGTGGGACAACTATAGAGTATAGACTAGATGTATAAAAATCTAAGCAAAAATATTGAGAAATTGACTAAATAGCTATACGGAAAGAGTCCTACATGAATATCAGATCAGACCGGTTTTAGAAAGGACAGATCTACTACAGATCAAATATTCTCCTTAGGACCTTAGGAGATACAGACGACTTGTTATGAAGATGCATGTTTTGTTTGTGGATTCTAGACAAGCATATGACAGAGTCAATATAGTCAAAATGTATCGAGCACTGAAACATTTGGGATACTAAAAAAAATTATCAGACTAGGAAAATGACACTAAATAACTCTACCTGTGAAATTGCTTGGAACGGTCACATTTCAGATCAATTTACGTTTGCAAAAAGCTTGAGACAGGGAGATCCCTTATCCACCACATTATTCAACTTGTGGAGCATGAAATGCAGCATGAAGGTAAAAGAAAAAATCATGAAAAATGAGCACCAGTGCTTGCCATTTGGTGATGATCTAACGATCTTAGCAATAACCGCTAAAGAATTAAGAAGAGTTGTGAAGAAAATTATTTAAGAAGCACACAACTTCGGATTGGAGCTAAATAAAAACAAGACCATGGGAGGGACAGAACAGAAGAAAAAAGAAGACGAGTAGACTTTAATGAGAGATCTGTAAGTGGTAAAAGCTATAGTTTTAAAATGGTGGACAATTTTGAATAGGTACCTGAGTGTAGTATTCGATGAAACTGGAAAGTAGAAATGGGAGATCGATGTCAGAATAGCAAAAGGGAATAAAAAATACTCAAAATACGTTTTATAGACAAGGCAAGCTCCGAATATATAAAACAGTAATTCGACCCACAGTAACATATTATGCCTGTGTATGCATGAATATGCCTTCTTTTTCTTCTTCGCGCGACTAGGATTACTCCTGTTTGTCTGCCTCTTATTCTGTTTCAGTTGTTGTTTCATGGATATGCCATGGACATTAAATAAGAAGGAACAGGATACTCTGAAAAGATGGGAAAGGAAAATATTGAAACGCTTATTCGGTGGACGGAAGGCAGAAGACAGGTGGGAGAGAAGAACCAACAAGAAATTAATGGCTTTGTACAGAACCTACCATCATCAGGTTCGTCAAGTCACACAGAATCAGATGGTTGGGATATGTAGAAAGAATGGCAGTGACCAGAATACCTAAACTAGTTATTACCAGAAATGCCCTTACTGGGTGAAATACTGCTAAATACTTGTCAATATCGTTTAGATAACGTTCTACAACAGACTGACCAGTAAGAGCTATTTACTGCTTGAAACCGCAAATCATCAGGAACTCGGTACATTCATCAGTAAATTGACATTTCTAAAATTATATGTGCATTACAGATTCACCAAATAACCATTTATTAGAATCCACTAATGCAGGGAATAGACGTATCTCATTTTAACAAATTGACCAATGAATTGTACGTAAAGTTATAGCGTATCTGTCTTCAAATCATATCGCAGCGGTGGGATCCAGAATTTATTACTATCACGTTTTCCAATTTTTCCCCCAAATAACAATACAGTTATTGAGTTTTCTAAGCTTAAAGTAGCTTTGCACTAGGGAGCTAAAGTAGTAACACCATTGTCGCCCTTTTTACACTTCAATGGCTTTTCATAAACCCGTGACATGATCAAAACTGCGCTCATACATCAGTTTCTAACGAGAATATATATCTCGATATCCGAATAAAATCTTCTATAGCTAGAGGTGGGCTTTTAAAAATATAACATTGCTGAAATTGTTTAGAAGAATTGATATGTGAATCATGAATAAGTATGTATGAAAAATATTATACCTTTTACCTATTATATTAAACCTGATCAAAAGACTCAAATACAATATGGAGACCCACAGACTTTTTTGGCCAGGTTGTATATTAGTGCACCCAATAGCTTGACATGTAACACCGTTGTCATATCCTCATTTTTTTTCATACTATCACATTACATAAAGTTACATTTAAAAAATAGTTTAGAAAGACCGATAAAGTAAAGTTTTTTATGTTGTTTTTTAATACAAAAAGCTCGAAAGCGGCATTTTAAATCAAAGTTAATTAACATTGTTATAAAAAAGAAGATCGAGTAATAAATAATAAAGATAAATGAAGATAAACTGTAGAAATGTTTTTAAATCAAAGATAATTTAAATTGTTATAAAAAAGCAGATAAATAGTTAAACCAAACAGATGAATGATTATGATATAATAAATTAAAAAATAGTTTTGAAACACCAATAAAGTAAAGTTCTATTATTCTTGTAGGTACATTTTTAATATTGATTGAAATTATGCAAGAAATAAACAAAAAAGTATGGCAAAACTGTGACGCACAAACATAATATTCAGATGCCACATAGACATAAATATAGGTTAGGTTAGGTGCACTAATATACAATATGTCCGACTCTTTTTATGTTTAGGTTGACTACAACTTTTTTTATTATATTGAAATCTCGTACCGAATATCTTATATATAAAAATCAAAACATCAAGCCAACCACAGCCCAGAACCTAATACATACATACTTACCGTACGAGTATAATATCAACTAATAACCTTTCTGAACGAGTTCAATAACATGTTATCACAACTCACCAATACAAAATATGACGTTTAACTTACTATAAAAAAATAACACTAGCAATGAAGGGTGTACGTAAGATCTGTTTTTCGAGACACCTCGACTTAAAATTATGGCAAATACACTGCCTTCTTGTTTAAAACATTGTATCTCGGTTTTGATTTTCATAAGTTTTTTCTGTATTCGTTATAAATATCACATGAATTTTGAAAGTTATTGCAATAAGTACTCTTCAATTTGATATTTTGGACCGAAATATAAATAAAAAAATCTATTTTTTGCTAATTTATAAAAATTATACATTTATTTCATATTGCTATATGGAATGGAAACGTGGACTCTCAGAATTAGAAGTATGAGGCCTATAGAAGCCTTTGCGATGTGGATTTTTCAAAGGATGCTGAAGATCTCTTGGACTGAGCAGGAGACCAACAACAAGGTGGTGAGAAGAATGGGGATTGAGAGAGAACTCCTAGATATTGTAAAATACATAAAAACTAGTTATCTAGGACATATTTACAGAGGAGAAAAATACAACTTCCTATGACTCATAATGGAAGGGAAAGATAAAGAAAAAAGAGGTCCAGGAAGAAGAAAATGCTTCTGGCTGAAGCATATAAGAGACTGGACAGGCATGGAAATACATTCGATACTAGGAACAGCTCAAAATAAAGCAATTTGCTGTAGTTATAGCCAACCTTTAGTAATGGAGACGGCA
Organism: Diabrotica virgifera virgifera; assembly: GCF_917563875.1. NCBI lineage: Eukaryota > Metazoa > Arthropoda > Insecta > Coleoptera > Chrysomelidae > Diabrotica > Diabrotica virgifera. The sequence continues at coordinate 65,221,579 of NC_065449.1, read as the reverse complement.
CCTTAAGAAGAAGTTTTATTTCGCGAATTAGTGTAAAAAAACTCTAAAAGAACCAGAAAAACCAATACAACTTAGAACTTTTTTACTACAAATCCAACAGTAATAGAAAAATCACATTCACTCGATATTAGCTTGCAGTGTTCGATGATGGGTTAAAAAGATGGACATGAAAAATTTTTATATAAAATTTGGCTTACAAAAATCAACTATGACAGGTGGAGTAATTTTGATAAAGGCTTCATTATCGTAGTGAGAAACGAGAGAGTAAATAAAGGCCGTATTATTTATTAACAATAATGAAAATAGTGATACATACATATATAAATTACATACATAATCGATTGCGAGTTTTCTACGTTTATGTGCTACTCTCTGCAAATTTACGTCACTTCTTCCTATCTGCTGCTAAAACTTTTGCTTCTTGCCACGGTGTTCCTCTTTTCGTTTACACTACTGTTCCAGCTTTTCCTTGGTCTGCCCCTCGTGCTTTTACCCACTGCTTTGGCCTCTCTTGCCATTTTCACTTGTCTGTCACCACTCATTCTTATCATGTGTCCAGGCCATTTTAACTTCTTTTCTTCAACTTTTTCGTTGAGCGATTTTACCTGTAGTTCATGTCTTAAATCTTTCGTTTATTCTTTTGTCTAATCTTCTTGCTCCCACCACTTTTCTTTTAAGTATCTCATTTCTGTAGCTTGTAATCTTTTTTTTGTCTGTCATTCAGTAGGTACCCAGAAAATAGTGATATTATCTTTATATTATTCATCCAAAATAAATTTTGCTGCAAACTCTACCATGTTTTTTATAATCCGTTTTTAAATCTACCAATCGTTCCGGTGCAACATATTTTCGATATTTATCCTGTCCCACCTCTACAGATTCCCATACCATTTACACTTATCCCGCGAGTCGGGAATTATAATGCGCAGCCGTAGGGGGTACTTAAATAAAAGACGGAGACAGCTCTATAGACGAGACAAAGATAGCGCATGCGATTCAAGAGACCGCCGGTTTTCCGGCAAAGCGTTGACGCGTGATATAAATCAAAGGTGCTTGCGAAGAGTGAGAGAGAAAGGTACGGGCCAGGATATAAAAATAAAACCCTACCGATTTTATCTTCTTTTTATGTACCGCAGAATTCGAAGACAGAGAAAAGTTGTGACAGAATTCGACATGTTGGGAGTATTGATACTTTTTCTTCGTGATCAATAGACAAAGTTCAATATGTATTTCTTACCAAATATATTTTTAGCTGTTTATCTTACAGAAATGCAGTCCATTTTTTGCTATTTAATGTGGTCGCCGAGTAAAAACTTACAAAAAGAAGTAATTATTTTTAATTACTTATGGTATTTATTAATATTTCTTTTTTTTATTTCTACACATTCACAAAATTCTATTTTATTAAACTTGCAATAATTGCTAAAGGAAGTTTGTACCACCTTTCATAAAACTTGATAGTTAACTTAATAAAATTATATTTAACACTTGGAAGAAATAAATTATATTTAATGAAATCAAAAATCAAGATGAACCGGTAAAATCAATCAGATTAACAAAAATAATTAACGGATGGATCTAGAGCTAAAATAACAACAGAAGAAGGTAGCACAAAATCAATTGCAATAGAAACAGGATTGTTACCAGGCGATTCCCTGTCAACCACACTATTCAACATAGCAGTAAAGGTCACAGTCAAGGCCAGCGGAATTAAAGAAACTATAGCCCACTCAAACAGTAGCATATTATGCAGATGACGTAGTTCTTATGTGAAGGGATAAGGAAAGATTAAAGAAGCAGTTACGATCCTGGCAAATAAAGCACGCAAAAGAGGTTTAGAAATTAACGAAGGAAAAACAAAATATCTAATCTGCTGTAGAAGAGAAGATAACAAGACGAGCGAAATCAAGATAGAAGACTACACTTTTGAAATATTTCAATAATTCAACATTTAGGATAAATTGTAAATAGCAAAAAAATAATTGAAGAAGTAACGGAGTGAATACTAGCAGGCAACAAACATACTGGAGATGCCAAAGGCTAATGAAGGACAAGGACTTATCTAGAAATACCAAACTGAAAATATACAGAGTTGCAATCGGACCAGTAGTTACATACGCAGTTGACACGTAGAGGTCATTTAACGCCAAATCTCATTTTAGTGTCTGAAACAGTATCTAAAAGAATGAATTTACTTGAATTAGTTTTAATACAGTGAATTTTAAACCCTATAAGACTTTGAAATGTATGTATAGGATGGAGCAATTATAAGAAGACACTGAACAAATTTACTAGAGAAGAAATAAGATAGGAACATAGATAAGTCGTTCAAATTATATATATTCAATTATATATTATATAGAAGCACAGAAGTAATCCCGAAACAAGCACTGAGGTGTCCCATGAAGCTGTCATGTCTTTTTACCTTCTGAATTTGGATGTTGATACAAAGGCTGAAGACATAAATTTTAGTGAGTGTCGATAACGATTAAAGTAAACTGTGACTCCGAGGCATATTCATGTCATCGGGCGATGCTAGGAATCTATTCCACTAAAGTATCAGCAGTTTACCCATCTAAACCGCTATCATTTTGTACTCTGCACCGAGTATAGCGTGAAACCAAATAAAAATAGACGGAAATCTTATTATCCAGTCTTCAAACTGAAAGATATTGAATCGTTTCTCTGGTTGTGTGTTGATAAACCATCATGAGTCATACCTATTTTCCAATTTTTCTCATTATGTTGGAATCATTGGCGTTTGAATTGTGTGTTCTTGATTGGTGATTTGTGAGTACTATTTAGATGACTTTTGTCACATCTTCAGGATGTGGTGTGTTTTGTAGATCACGGCATTAGTTTTTGTTGTTGGTCCTGGTCAGCTGGTGGTATTTAGGTGGTGGTTTGTTGTGTCCTGCGGAGGAGGAAGGCGTCTTCAGAGGGTGTTCAGAGGAGAAGCGCACGGTAATGGTTCTTTTCAGAATTTTATTGTGTTATTTATGTTATTTAAAGAGCTAGTAAAGACCAATTATAAAATAAAAGATGGACATTAGTAAATTTGAGAAATAGATAAATCGAGAATCGAGACTATTCTGGTATATAAACAGACAGTTTCTAATAAAAATATGGATGGACTCGAGCCCAGCCGAGCTTTTGGCAAGCTTGAGATGGACTCGAGCTCGAGATAGAAGCTCGGCTTGAACTTCGAGCTGGAGGTTGAGCTCATGGTTCGTGTCAGCTCAGCTCGAATATTTCGAGCCTAGCCGAGCCGGGCTGCTGGAATTTATTCCATATTTTACGGACACACTGTATATTGAAAATACATATTTGTAGTCTGAATTACTAATTCTCAAACAAAAGTATCAGTCGTAGCAGAAATAAATGAATTAGAAAAAGTATTAAGTATTAGCTAAAATGTTGATAAGCTCGTTAAGGAAAGCTCGGCTCGGCTAAGCTCGAGAAAAATTTGATTCGGCTAGAAGCTCGGCTCGCAAGAAACAAACCGGCTTGAACTCGAAGCTCGGCTTGTCAAACGAGGCAAGCCGAGCTAAGCTCGAGCTTGTGACCATCCCTAAATAAAAGTGGTAGGAATCAAAAGATTTTATGCAAGAAAGCTAACAAAAAGATGTTATGCAAGAATGTACAAATAAACGTACTCTTGTAGGGGAACAAGGGGCTTGTTGTAACAGGGGTAAGTAGTAACACAGCTTTTTCATAGGTTATTTGACCGTTTTTAACTAATTTAGCTGGCTCAATCTTATTCTGTTATCGCCCTGCAAATGAGACCGTCTAGCCCAGGGATCGGCAACGTGATGCCCGCGGGCACCTTGGTGCCCGCGAAGCAATTTTAAGTGATCGCCATTCCTTTCACTATCTTAATTTAAAAATATAACCAAACAACTATTTACAAAACTAATTAAAAACGGAACTTTAATAATTTAAAGCTTATTCAAAACTAAAGTTTTAAAACTGAATTTCAGCGACATCAATATAAAACTAATAGAGCAACTGGCTACGACCCTGCTCACATCTTACTAACCTAACGAACATGATACAAACGCTCTGAGCGGCGCCGGCATATCTATACGCACCGTTATGATTTTCTCACCCCCGCGCGTCTACTATAACTCCGTCTACCTACCTGTTTCCATTTCATGCGCCACGTGCTAACTAACCTGTGTGAATTTATTCTTATCGTGAATTTATATTAATTTGGAGTTATAAGTATATATCTGTGATTGTTTAATTCTTTATATTTATTATTTTACTGTTATTTTAGCCGCCATGGAAAATAAAAGAAAGAAGATAAAGACACATCATTTTAATGTCGAGTGGGAAGAACAGTTTTGCTTCATCTACTATAAAGAAAAAAGTTTGTGCTTATTGTGCAATTCAAGCGTAGCGGTTCCAAAAAAGTGTAATGTAGAGAGACATTTCATTACCACTCACAAAAATTTTAATACAACTTTTCCAATAAACTCGGAAATTAGAAAGAAAAAAATATCGGAATTTAAACTCAAGTTGACTAAGCAGCAAAACTTATTTGCCGGACCAATTTCCCAATCAACCAAAGCAACTACTACATCTTTCAAGATTGCGCACCTTTTGGCCAAGAAAATGAAACCGTTTGCAGAAGGTGAGATTATTAAGGAAGCCATGTTATTAAGTGCCGAAACAGTTTTTGACGACCATAAAAGTAAAAATGAAATAGTAACAGCAATAAATGGCATCCAGCTATCAGCCAGAACAGTAAACTCGAAGAATTGAAATGATGGCTACAGACATTGAGTCACAATTGAACACTGATATTCAAAAAAGTGTATTCTTTTCACTGCAAGTTGATGAGTCAACAGACTTGTCCGACACTTCTCAATTATGTATTATTATAGAGATGGTTTTCGAAGATTTTATTGTTAAAGAAGAATTTCTAAAAATGTTACCGTTAAAAGGGCAGACAAGGGGTGAAGATATTTATATGACTTTTAAAAATTTTTTAGAGGAAACTAACACACCTTTGAAAAATTTGTCCTGACTTACAACAGACGGCGCACCTGCAAAGAAAGGAAGAAATAGCGGTTTCATCGCTCTGTGTAAGAGAGTCCCGATGTTTCCCAAATTTGCCTCTTAGCATTGTATCATTCATCAGGAAGTATTATGTTCAAAGGTGATTCCCTTCCAAGATATAATACAAACTGTAACCAAAATTATAAATTCAATAAGAGCAAGAGCTATGCAACACAGATTATTTAAATTATTGCTGCAAGAAAATGGCGCAGAATTTGACGATCTGATTACACATACAGAAGTACGGTGGCTGAGTCTGAGTAAAGGAAAAGTACTTGAGCGGTTTTTAAATTTATTACCTCAAGTAAGAGAATTTCTATTATCCAGAAATGAAGATTTTCCGGAGTTAGAACAAACACCTTGGTTAATTCGTCTTGGTTTTTTAACTGATTTAACTGTAAAATTAAAAGAATTAAACTTACAAATACAAGGCAGAAATCATCATATTGCTTCCATGGTAAGTGCGATAAATGCATTTAAAGCTAAATTGACGCTCTGGAAG